>NW_027101784.1:0-28027 GCF_035609145.1 Eleutherodactylus coqui | reverse complement strand
TGAGGCTGGGCGCGGTTGAGAAGGCGTGGGGCGGGGCTATGGAAAGTTTTAATAGCTCTCCCAGCTGCCTGGGTGCATTGTGGGTGCGCCCAGAGTGCTGGCTGAGCGTGTTGCCTCAAGCCTTGGAAGTGGAGTTGGGCGGGCCGGGCTACAGGTGAAACCCATTTCGGGTTATCGCTTCTCGGCCTTTTGGCTAAGATCAAGTGTAGTATCTGTTCTTATCAGTTTAATATCTGATACGTCCCCTATCTGGGGACCATATATTAAATGGATTTTTAGAACAGGGAGCTGGAAAAAGAGCTTGCTCTGTCCACTCCACGCATTGACCTGGTATTGCAGTACCTCCAGGACCGGTGCACCCCCTTTCCTACAGCAGTTTCCAAAAGCAGAAAAACAAAACCGACGAGCAAGAGGTGCAGCGCAGCTGTGGCGGCGGCTGCTGCTACCACCCAAGCACTTTGATTGACACTCAGCCCGTCTGCTCGCAACATTGTATCCACTGAGCAGCTGCGTCTGCCAGAGTGTGCACAGCACAGGTACAACTGGAAGCAAAACACACACACACACACACACCAGTTCATATGGCAGCCGCACTCTATAGTTCGTACCTACCGCTGCGCTAATAGCCAAGTTGGAAACATCGGGCAGGCACAGCGTATCCTGGCAGCCTGCGTCTGTATGCTCCACGTATTCGGGTCATGGGTGTATGTGCAGGGGGCCCGGAGCCCTAGGGGGCCCATAAAGTCTCTCTTCCCCACATTGTAAACCAATGCTATCAATGACGCTTTATAGTTTGGGGGCCCAGTTCCAGACTTTGTACTGGGGCCCCGCAGCTTCAAGTTACACCTCCGGATCAGGATAATGCTAGGCCATTCCAACCAGCCTGTGTGTGTGACCTGCAGTCGCTGGTAGTCGAAAAGCGGCCGGCCCCGGATGCGCGCTTCAGAGTGGACAGACAGCAGCGGACCCCCAATCACACAGGCCCAAGGCTTGCTATGTAGCACGGAATACCTCATTGGACTGCAGCACTCCACGCGGGCTGAGATACACGCTCCACGTGGGATGGGCAGTATTCGTCCATGAAGATCCAGGCCAACGTTTAGAGATGGAGCAACACTCGGGGAGCAAAGAACTCCAACGAACGGACGCCTACTTTACAAGGATGTATTGCTTTATTCAATGCATGGACACAGAAACAGTTCAACCGCTCGATTACAGACCGCAGTCAATACAGTAAAGAAAGAAATGTGTCTGTTTAATGTAAACTTGCATGGAGCTCGTTTGTCAGCCACTGACTGACTGAATGCTGAAACGTGGTCTGACGTTACATGCACCACCAGGGATAAGGCCTTGCCTATAAGCATTCCCCAGCTGGCAAAAACCGAACCTCCCTGCCTATTCCTCACCATGGAAGAACGGAACCTACCTTTTTTTTAAAAAAAGAAAGCCACAGCAGCAGCCAACTCGATTTTGGTAGGCCGCTGTCTCCCCCTTGTGTGCTGCATAAAAAATGCACTCCACTAAAAATAGCAATGATCCACGAAATAGAGCGTATGGAGAGAATGAGGCTTCCAGATGAGCCGTCAGGCTATGATAAATTGTATCACACCTGGGCGATATGGATAGATGCCCGGAGCTCACCCCTATTTACCAAGTGGTTACAGACAGGGACATGTGAGTAACACGTTTAAACCACAATCGTAAAGAGAAACAACAATTCCGGAGCCCGCCCCCCCCCCCCCTTTTTGTTTTATTTTTTCTTTCTCCCGTGTCATAGATACCTACCCCCCCCTTACCCTCCCCTCATTCCCCTGTTTGTAGACCTTATAAAATATCACAGACAAACATGATATAGTTCAACTCGAAATTGATTTATTAAGTTTCATTGTCAAAGTTAATTTTACATTGCTTTGAGATAAGGCAAAAGTTTCCCCCCCTCCATGAAACCAATAAAACCTATATTGAATAAAATAAAAATGATGCAGTTACCGGTAGTTCTGCAGCTTCTTGGTGGAAATAAAGACCATCTCCCGTCTCCCAGCTGCAGCAGAGACTGACTGAAATGGCTGCCAAGCCCGGTATTAATGCTTCTAAATTGATGACATCACAAAGGAGTGACATCGTCAGCCTTCCAAACACCTGGCTCAATTGCATACAGTATGTATGTATGTATGCATGTATGTGAGTGAGTCTATCTATCTATCTATCTATCTATCTATCTTTATTAATTATGTAGAATATAGATATGGATTATTTCTAAATTACAGATTTTGTAGATATAGATTAAAGATAGATTTAAGATTGTGTGTGTGTGTGTGTGTGTGTGTGTGTGTGTGTGTGTGTGTGTGTGTGTGTGTGTGTGTATATATAATGTATATATGTAAAAAAAAATATAAAATCTGTAGTTATGTATGTATGTATGTATGGCGGGCGGGCAAAAAAGGCCTGCTGTATGTTTTTAAGTTCTTCGGATGACCATGCCGCTCTAATATTCTCCTTACTAGGGTCTACTAATGCTGGCCCAGGGGAAGGCAATAAAGCCCTATGGGGCCGAAGCCAATTTCCCTTATTTTAGGTTAAAAGTTTCCATCCGTCCCCACTGGAAATGCGGCCGGCCGAAGAGATCCCTCCAACCGACCGACCGACGCACCTTCAGAGACAAACTAGTGCTTGCTTCTAGTGTCATCGCCGGCTTAACCATCCTTTGTAGGGAGCTGACGAGTCCTGCAGTAGCAGCAGCAGCAGGCTCTGCAAGCCTAGGATGCGTGAGCACGGTGCAAGAGGAAGGACTGAGGGTGTGAGGCTGGGCGCGGTTGAGAAGGCGTGGGGCGGGGCTATGGAAAGTTTTAATAGCTCTCCCAGCTGCCTGGGTGCATTGTGGGTGCGCCCAGAGTGCTGGCTGAGCGTGTTGCCTCAAGCCTTGGAAGTGGAGTTGGGCGGGCCGGGCTACAGGTGAAACCCATTTCGGGTTATCGCTTCTCGGCCTTTTGGCTAAGATCAAGTGTAGTATCTGTTCTTATCAGTTTAATATCTGATACGTCCCCTATCTGGGGACCATATATTAAATGGATTTTTAGAACAGGGAGCTGGAAAAAGAGCTTGCTCTGTCCACTCCACGCATTGACCTGGTATTGCAGTACCTCCAGGACCGGTGCACCCCCTTTCCTACAGCAGTTTCCAAAAGCAGAAAAACAAAACCGACGAGCAAGAGGTGCAGCGCAGCTGTGGCGGCGGCTGCTGCTACCACCCAAGCACTTTGATTGACACTCAGCCCGTCTGCTCGCAACATTGTATCCACTGAGCAGCTGCGTCTGCCAGAGTGTGCACAGCACAGGTACAACTGGAAGCAAAACACACACACACACACACACCAGTTCATATGGCAGCCGCACTCTATAGTTCGTACCTACCGCTGCGCTAATAGCCAAGTTGGAAACATCGGGCAGGCACAGCGTATCCTGGCAGCCTGCGTCTGTATGCTCCACGTATTCGGGTCATGGGTGTATGTGCAGGGGGCCCGGAGCCCTAGGGGGCCCATAAAGTCTCTCTTCCCCACATTGTAAACCAATGCTATCAATGACGCTTTATAGTTTGGGGGCCCAGTTCCAGACTTTGTACTGGGGCCCCGCAGCTTCAAGTTACACCTCCGGATCAGGATAATGCTAGGCCATTCCAACCAGCCTGTGTGTGTGACCTGCAGTCGCTGGTAGTCGAAAAGCGGCCGGCCCCGGATGCGCGCTTCAGAGTGGACAGACAGCAGCGGACCCCCAATCACACAGGCCCAAGGCTTGCTATGTAGCACGGAATACCTCATTGGACTGCAGCACTCCACGCGGGCTGAGATACACGCTCCACGTGGGATGGGCAGTATTCGTCCATGAAGATCCAGGCCAACGTTTAGAGATGGAGCAACACTCGGGGAGCAAAGAACTCCAACGAACGGACGCCTACTTTACAAGGATGTATTGCTTTATTCAATGCATGGACACAGAAACAGTTCAACCGCTCGATTACAGACCGCAGTCAATACAGTAAAGAAAGAAATGTGTCTGTTTAATGTAAACTTGCATGGAGCTCGTTTGTCAGCCACTGACTGACTGAATGCTGAAACGTGGTCTGACGTTACATGCACCACCAGGGATAAGGCCTTGCCTATAAGCATTCCCCAGCTGGCAAAAACCGAACCTCCCTGCCTATTCCTCACCATGGAAGAACGGAACCTACCTTTTTTTTAAAAAAAGAAAGCCACAGCAGCAGCCAACTCGATTTTGGTAGGCCGCTGTCTCCCCCTTGTGTGCTGCATAAAAAATGCACTCCACTAAAAATAGCAATGATCCACGAAATAGAGCGTATGGAGAGAATGAGGCTTCCAGATGAGCCGTCAGGCTATGATAAATTGTATCACACCTGGGCGATATGGATAGATGCCCGGAGCTCACCCCTATTTACCAAGTGGTTACAGACAGGGACATGTGAGTAACACGTTTAAACCACAATCGTAAAGAGAAACAACAATTCCGGAGCCCGCCCCCCCCCCCCTTTTTGTTTTATTTTTTCTTTCTCCCGTGTCATAGATACCTACCCCCCCCTTACCCTCCCCTCATTCCCCTGTTTGTAGACCTTATAAAATATCACAGACAAACATGATATAGTTCAACTCGAAATTGATTTATTAAGTTTCATTGTCAAAGTTAATTTTACATTGCTTTGAGATAAGGCAAAAGTTTCCCCCCCTCCATGAAACCAATAAAACCTATATTGAATAAAATAAAAATGATGCAGTTACCGGTAGTTCTGCAGCTTCTTGGTGGAAATAAAGACCATCTCCCGTCTCCCAGCTGCAGCAGAGACTGACTGAAATGGCTGCCAAGCCCGGTATTAATGCTTCTAAATTGATGACATCACAAAGGAGTGACATCGTCAGCCTTCCAAACACCTGGCTCAATTGCATACAGTATGTATGTATGTATGCATGTATGTGAGTGAGTCTATCTATCTATCTATCTATCTATCTATCTATCTATCTATTATTAATTATGTAGAATATAGATATGGATTATTTCTAAATTACAGATTTTGTAGATATAGATTAAAGATAGATTTAAGATGTGTGTGTGTGTGTGTGTGTGTGTGTGTGTGTGTGTGTGTGTGTGTGTGTGTGTGTGTGTATATATAATGTATATATGTAAAAAAAAATATAAAATCTGTAGTTATGTATGTATGTATGTATGGCGGGCGGGCAAAAAAGGCCTGCTGTATGTTTTTAAGTTCTTCGGATGACCATGCCGCTCTAATATTCTCCTTACTAGGGTCTACTAATGCTGGCCCAGGGGAAGGCAATAAAGCCCTATGGGGCCGAAGCCAATTTCCCTTATTTTAGGTTAAAAGTTTCCATCCGTCCCCACTGGAAATGCGGCCGGCCGAAGAGATCCCTCCAACCGACCGACCGACGCACCTTCAGAGACAAACTAGTGCTTGCTTCTAGTGTCATCGCCGGCTTAACCATCCTTTGTAGGGAGCTGACGAGTCCTGCAGTAGCAGCAGCAGCAGGCTCTGCAAGCCTAGGATGCGTGAGCACGGTGCAAGAGGAAGGACTGAGGGTGTGAGGCTGGGCGCGGTTGAGAAGGCGTGGGGCGGGGCTATGGAAAGTTTTAATAGCTCTCCCAGCTGCCTGGGTGCATTGTGGGTGCGCCCAGAGTGCTGGCTGAGCGTGTTGCCTCAAGCCTTGGAAGTGGAGTTGGGCGGGCCGGGCTACAGGTGAAACCCATTTCGGGTTATCGCTTCTCGGCCTTTTGGCTAAGATCAAGTGTAGTATCTGTTCTTATCAGTTTAATATCTGATACGTCCCCTATCTGGGGACCATATATTAAATGGATTTTTAGAACAGGGAGCTGGAAAAAGAGCTTGCTCTGTCCACTCCACGCATTGACCTGGTATTGCAGTACCTCCAGGACCGGTGCACCCCCTTTCCTACAGCAGTTTCCAAAAGCAGAAAAACAAAACCGACGAGCAAGAGGTGCAGCGCAGCTGTGGCGGCGGCTGCTGCTACCACCCAAGCACTTTGATTGACACTCAGCCCGTCTGCTCGCAACATTGTATCCACTGAGCAGCTGCGTCTGCCAGAGTGTGCACAGCACAGGTACAACTGGAAGCAAAACACACACACACACACACACCAGTTCATATGGCAGCCGCACTCTATAGTTCGTACCTACCGCTGCGCTAATAGCCAAGTTGGAAACATCGGGCAGGCACAGCGTATCCCGTATTCGGGTCATGGGTGTATGTGCAGGGGGCCCGGAGCCCTAGGGGGCCCATAAAGTCTCTCTTCCCCACATTGTAAACCAATGCTATCAATGACGCTTTATAGTTTGGGGGCCCAGTTCCAGACTTTGTACTGGGGCCCCGCAGCTTCAAGTTACACCTCCGGATCAGGATAATGCTAGGCCATTCCAACCAGCCTGTGTGTGTGACCTGCAGTCGCTGGTAGTCGAAAAGCGGCCGGCCCCGGATGCGCGCTTCAGAGTGGACAGACAGCAGCGGACCCCCAATCACACAGGCCCAAGGCTTGCTATGTAGCACGGAATACCTCATTGGACTGCAGCACTCCACGCGGGCTGAGATACACGCTCCACGTGGGATGGGCAGTATTCGTCCATGAAGATCCAGGCCAACGTTTAGAGATGGAGCAACACTCGGGGAGCAAAGAACTCCAACGAACGGACGCCTACTTTACAAGGATGTATTGCTTTATTCAATGCATGGACACAGAAACAGTTCAACCGCTCGATTACAGACCGCAGTCAATACAGTAAAGAAAGAAATGTGTCTGTTTAATGTAAACTTGCATGGAGCTCGTTTGTCAGCCACTGACTGACTGAATGCTGAAACGTGGTCTGACGTTACATGCACCACCAGGGATAAGGCCTTGCCTATAAGCATTCCCCAGCTGGCAAAAACCGAACCTCCCTGCCTATTCCTCACCATGGAAGAACGGAACCTACCTTTTTTTTAAAAAAAGAAAGCCACAGCAGCAGCCAACTCGATTTTGGTAGGCCGCTGTCTCCCCCTTGTGTGCTGCATAAAAAATGCACTCCACTAAAAATAGCAATGATCCACGAAATAGAGCGTATGGAGAGAATGAGGCTTCCAGATGAGCCGTCAGGCTATGATAAATTGTATCACACCTGGGCGATATGGATAGATGCCCGGAGCTCACCCCTATTTACCAAGTGGTTACAGACAGGGACATGTGAGTAACACGTTTAAACCACAATCGTAAAGAGAAACAACAATTCCGGAGCCCGCCCCCCCCCCCTTTTTGTTTTATTTTTTCTTTCTCCCGTGTCATAGATACCTACCCCCCCCTTACCCTCCCCTCATTCCCCTGTTTGTAGACCTTATAAAATATCACAGACAAACATGATATAGTTCAACTCGAAATTGATTTATTAAGTTTCATTGTCAAAGTTAATTTTACATTGCTTTGAGATAAGGCAAAAGTTTCCCCCCCTCCATGAAACCAATAAAACCTATATTGAATAAAATAAAAATGATGCAGTTACCGGTAGTTCTGCAGCTTCTTGGTGGAAATAAAGACCATCTCCCGTCTCCCAGCTGCAGCAGAGACTGACTGAAATGGCTGCCAAGCCCGGTATTAATGCTTCTAAATTGATGACATCACAAAGGAGTGACATCGTCAGCCTTCCAAACACCTGGCTCAATTGCATACAGTATGTATGTATGTATGCATGTATGTGAGTGAGTCTATCTATCTATCTATCTATCTATCTATCTATCTATCTTTATTAATTATGTAGAATATAGATATGGATTATTTCTAAATTACAGATTTTGTAGATATAGATTAAAGATAGATTTAAGATTGTGTGTGTGTGTGTGTGTGTGTGTGTGTGTGTGTGTGTGTGTGTGTGTGTGTGTGTGTATATATAATGTATATATGTAAAAAAAAATATAAAATCTGTAGTTATGTATGTATGTATGTATGGCGGGCGGGCAAAAAAGGCCTGCTGTATGTTTTTAAGTTCTTCGGATGACCATGCCGCTCTAATATTCTCCTTACTAGGGTCTACTAATGCTGGCCCAGGGGAAGGCAATAAAGCCCTATGGGGCCGAAGCCAATTTCCCTTATTTTAGGTTAAAAGTTTCCATCCGTCCCCACTGGAAATGCGGCCGGCCGAAGAGATCCCTCCAACCGACCGACCGACGCACCTTCAGAGACAAACTAGTGCTTGCTTCTAGTGTCATCGCCGGCTTAACCATCCTTTGTAGAGAGCTGACGAGTCCTGCAGTAGCAGCAGCAGCAGGCTCTGCAAGCCTAGGATGCGTGAGCACGGTGCAAGAGGAAGGACTGAGGGTGTGAGGCTGGGCGCGGTTGAGAAGGCGTGGGGCGGGGCTATGGAAAGTTTTAATAGCTCTCCCAGCTGCCTGGGTGCATTGTGGGTGCGCCCAGAGTGCTGGCTGAGCGTGTTGCCTCAAGCCTTGGAAGTGGAGTTGGGCGGGCCGGGCTACAGGTGAAACCCATTTCGGGTTATCGCTTCTCGGCCTTTTGGCTAAGATCAAGTGTAGTATCTGTTCTTATCAGTTTAATATCTGATACGTCCCCTATCTGGGGACCATATATTAAATGGATTTTTAGAACAGGGAGCTGGAAAAAGAGCTTGCTCTGTCCACTCCACGCATTGACCTGGTATTGCAGTACCTCCAGGACCGGTGCACCCCCTTTCCTACAGCAGTTTCCAAAAGCAGAAAAACAAAACCGACGAGCAAGAGGTGCAGCGCAGCTGTGGCGGCGGCTGCTGCTACCACCCAAGCACTTTGATTGACACTCAGCCCGTCTGCTCGCAACATTGTATCCACTGAGCAGCTGCGTCTGCCAGAGTGTGCACAGCACAGGTACAACTGGAAGCAAAACACACACACACACACACACCAGTTCATATGGCAGCCGCACTCTATAGTTCGTACCTACCGCTGCGCTAATAGCCAAGTTGGAAACATCGGGCAGGCACAGCGTATCCTGGCAGCCTGCGTCTGTATGCTCCACGTATTCGGGTCATGGGTGTATGTGCAGGGGGCCCGGAGCCCTAGGGGGCCCATAAAGTCTCTCTTCCCCACATTGTAAACCAATGCTATCAATGACGCTTTATAGTTTGGGGGCCCAGTTCCAGACTTTGTACTGGGGCCCCGCAGCTTCAAGTTACACCTCCGGATCAGGATAATGCTAGGCCATTCCAACCAGCCTGTGTGTGTGACCTGCAGTCGCTGGTAGTCGAAAAGCGGCCGGCCCCGGATGCGCGCTTCAGAGTGGACAGACAGCAGCGGACCCCCAATCACACAGGCCCAAGGCTTGCTATGTAGCACGGAATACCTCATTGGACTGCAGCACTCCACGCGGGCTGAGATACACGCTCCACGTGGGATGGGCAGTATTCGTCCATGAAGATCCAGGCCAACGTTTAGAGATGGAGCAACACTCGGGGAGCAAAGAACTCCAACGAACGGACGCCTACTTTACAAGGATGTATTGCTTTATTCAATGCATGGACACAGAAACAGTTCAACCGCTCGATTACAGACCGCAGTCAATACAGTAAAGAAAGAAATGTGTCTGTTTAATGTAAACTTGCATGGAGCTCGTTTGTCAGCCACTGACTGACTGAATGCTGAAACGTGGTCTGACGTTACATGCACCACCAGGGATAAGGCCTTGCCTATAAGCATTCCCCAGCTGGCAAAAACCGAACCTCCCTGCCTATTCCTCACCATGGAAGAACGGAACCTACCTTTTTTTTAAAAAAAGAAAGCCACAGCAGCAGCCAACTCGATTTTGGTAGGCCGCTGTCTCCCCCTTGTGTGCTGCATAAAAAATGCACTCCACTAAAAATAGCAATGATCCACGAAATAGAGCGTATGGAGAGAATGAGGCTTCCAGATGAGCCGTCAGGCTATGATAAATTGTATCACACCTGGGCGATATGGATAGATGCCCGGAGCTCACCCCTATTTACCAAGTGGTTACAGACAGGGACATGTGAGTAACACGTTTAAACCACAATCGTAAAGAGAAACAACAATTCCGGAGCCCGCCCCCCCCCCCTTTTTGTTTTATTTTTTCTTTCTCCCGTGTCATAGATACCTACCCCCCCCTTACCCTCCCCTCATTCCCCTGTTTGTAGACCTTATAAAATATCACAGACAAACATGATATAGTTCAACTCGAAATTGATTTATTAAGTTTCATTGTCAAAGTTAATTTTACATTGCTTTGAGATAAGGCAAAAGTTTCCCCCCCTCCATGAAACCAATAAAACCTTAAAACCTATATTGAATAAAATAAAAATGATGCAGTTACCGGTAGTTCTGCAGCTTCTTGGTGGAAATAAAGACCATCTCCCGTCTCCCAGCTGCAGCAGAGACTGACTGAAATGGCTGCCAAGCCCGGTATTAATGCTTCTAAATTGATGACATCACAAAGGAGTGACATCGTCAGCCTTCCAAACACCTGGCTCAATTGCATACAGTATGTATGTATGTATGCATGTATGTGAGTGAGTCTATCTATCTATCTATCTATCTATCTATCTATCTATCTATCTATCTATTATTATGTAGAATATAGATATGGATTATTTCTAAATTACAGATTTTGTAGATATAGATTAAAGATAGATTTAAGATTGTGTGTGTGTGTGTGTGTGTGTGTGTGTGTGTGTGTGTGTGTGTGTGTGTGTGTGTGTGTGTGTATATATAATGTATATATGTAAAAAAAAATATAAAATCTGTAGTTATGTATGTATGTATGTATGGCGGGCGGGCAAAAAAGGCCTGCTGTATGTTTTTAAGTTCTTCGGATGACCATGCCGCTCTAATATTCTCCTTACTAGGGTCTACTAATGCTGGCCCAGGGGAAGGCAATAAAGCCCTATGGGGCCGAAGCCAATTTCCCTTATTTTAGGTTAAAAGTTTCCATCCGTCCCCACTGGAAATGCGGCCGGCCGAAGAGATCCCTCCAACCGACCGACCGACGCACCTTCAGAGACAAACTAGTGCTTGCTTCTAGTGTCATCGCCGGCTTAACCATCCTTTGTAGGGAGCTGACGAGTCCTGCAGTAGCAGCAGCAGCAGGCTCTGCAAGCCTAGGATGCGTGAGCACGGTGCAAGAGGAAGGACTGAGGGTGTGAGGCTGGGCGCGGTTGAGAAGGCGTGGGGCGGGGCTATGGAAAGTTTTAATAGCTCTCCCAGCTGCCTGGGTGCATTGTGGGTGCGCCCAGAGTGCTGGCTGAGCGTGTTGCCTCAAGCCTTGGAAGTGGAGTTGGGCGGGCCGGGCTACAGGTGAAACCCATTTCGGGTTATCGCTTCTCGGCCTTTTGGCTAAGATCAAGTGTAGTATCTGTTCTTATCAGTTTAATATCTGATACGTCCCCTATCTGGGGACCATATATTAAATGGATTTTTAGAACAGGGAGCTGGAAAAAGAGCTTGCTCTGTCCACTCCACGCATTGACCTGGTATTGCAGTACCTCCAGGACCGGTGCACCCCCTTTCCTACAGCAGTTTCCAAAAGCAGAAAAACAAAACCGACGAGCAAGAGGTGCAGCGCAGCTGTGGCGGCGGCTGCTGCTACCACCCAAGCACTTTGATTGACACTCAGCCCGTCTGCTCGCAACATTGTATCCACTGAGCAGCTGCGTCTGCCAGAGTGTGCACAGCACAGGTACAACTGGAAGCAAAACACACACACACACACACACCAGTTCATATGGCAGCCGCACTCTATAGTTCGTACCTACCGCTGCGCTAATAGCCAAGTTGGAAACATCGGGCAGGCACAGCGTATCCTGGCAGCCTGCGTCTGTATGCTCCACGTATTCGGGTCATGGGTGTATGTGCAGGGGGCCCGGAGCCCTAGGGGGCCCATAAAGTCTCTCTTCCCCACATTGTAAACCAATGCTATCAATGACGCTTTATAGTTTGGGGGCCCAGTTCCAGACTTTGTACTGGGGCCCCGCAGCTTCAAGTTACACCTCCGGATCAGGATAATGCTAGGCCATTCCAACCAGCCTGTGTGTGTGACCTGCAGTCGCTGGTAGTCGAAAAGCGGCCGGCCCCGGATGCGCGCTTCAGAGTGGACAGACAGCAGCGGACCCCCAATCACACAGGCCCAAGGCTTGCTATGTAGCACGGAATACCTCATTGGACTGCAGCACTCCACGCGGGCTGAGATACACGCTCCACGTGGGATGGGCAGTATTCGTCCATGAAGATCCAGGCCAACGTTTAGAGATGGAGCAACACTCGGGGAGCAAAGAACTCCAACGAACGGACGCCTACTTTACAAGGATGTATTGCTTTATTCAATGCATGGACACAGAAACAGTTCAACCGCTCGATTACAGACCGCAGTCAATACAGTAAAGAAAGAAATGTGTCTGTTTAATGTAAACTTGCATGGAGCTCGTTTGTCAGCCACTGACTGACTGAATGCTGAAACGTGGTCTGACGTTACATGCACCACCAGGGATAAGGCCTTGCCTATAAGCATTCCCCAGCTGGCAAAAACCGAACCTCCCTGCCTATTCCTCACCATGGAAGAACGGAACCTACCTTTTTTTTAAAAAAAGAAAGCCACAGCAGCAGCCAACTCGATTTTGGTAGGCCGCTGTCTCCCCCTTGTGTGCTGCATAAAAAATGCACTCCACTAAAAATAGCAATGATCCACGAAATAGAGCGTATGGAGAGAATGAGGCTTCCAGATGAGCCGTCAGGCTATGATAAATTGTATCACACCTGGGCGATATGGATAGATGCCCGGAGCTCACCCCTATTTACCAAGTGGTTACAGACAGGGACATGTGAGTAACACGTTTAAACCACAATCGTAAAGAGAAACAACAATTCCGGAGCCCGCCCCCCCCCCCCTTTTTGTTTTATTTTTTCTTTCTCCCGTGTCATAGATACCTACCCCCCCCTTACCCTCCCCTCATTCCCCTGTTTGTAGACCTTATAAAATATCACAGACAAACATGATATAGTTCAACTCGAAATTGATTTATTAAGTTTCATTGTCAAAGTTAATTTTACATTGCTTTGAGATAAGGCAAAAGTTTCCCCCCCTCCATGAAACCAATAAAACCTATATTGAATAAAATAAAAATGATGCAGTTACCGGTAGTTCTGCAGCTTCTTGGTGGAAATAAAGACCATCTCCCGTCTCCCAGCTGCAGCAGAGACTGACTGAAATGGCTGCCAAGCCCGGTATTAATGCTTCTAAATTGATGACATCACAAAGGAGTGACATCGTCAGCCTTCCAAACACCTGGCTCAATTGCATACAGTATGTATGTATGTATGCATGTATGTGAGTGAGTCTATCTATCTATCTATCTATCTATCTATCTATCTATCTATCTTATTAATTATGTAGAATATAGATATGGATTATTTCTAAATTACAGATTTTGTAGATATAGATTAAAGATAGATTTAAGATTGTGTGTGTGTGTGTGTGTGTGTGTGTGTGTGTGTGTGTGTGTGTGTGTGTGTGTGTGTGTGTGTATATATAATGTATATATGTAAAAAAAAATATAAAATCTGTAGTTATGTATGTATGTATGTATGGCGGGCGGGCAAAAAAGGCCTGCTGTATGTTTTTAAGTTCTTCGGATGACCATGCCGCTCTAATATTCTCCTTACTAGGGTCTACTAATGCTGGCCCAGGGGAAGGCAATAAAGCCCTATGGGGCCGAAGCCAATTTCCCTTATTTTAGGTTAAAAGTTTCCATCCGTCCCCACTGGAAATGCGGCCGGCCGAAGAGATCCCTCCAACCGACCGACCGACGCACCTTCAGAGACAAACTAGTGCTTGCTTCTAGTGTCATCGCCGGCTTAACCATCCTTTGTAGGGAGCTGACGAGTCCTGCAGTAGCAGCAGCAGCAGGCTCTGCAAGCCTAGGATGCGTGAGCACGGTGCAAGAGGAAGGACTGAGGGTGTGAGGCTGGGCGCGGTTGAGAAGGCGTGGGGCGGGGCTATGGAAAGTTTTAATAGCTCTCCCAGCTGCCTGGGTGCATTGTGGGTGCGCCCAGAGTGCTGGCTGAGCGTGTTGCCTCAAGCCTTGGAAGTGGAGTTGGGCGGGCCGGGCTACAGGTGAAACCCATTTCGGGTTATCGCTTCTCGGCCTTTTGGCTAAGATCAAGTGTAGTATCTGTTCTTATCAGTTTAATATCTGATACGTCCCCTATCTGGGGACCATATATTAAATGGATTTTTAGAACAGGGAGCTGGAAAAAGAGCTTGCTCTGTCCACTCCACGCATTGACCTGGTATTGCAGTACCTCCAGGACCGGTGCACCCCCTTTCCTACAGCAGTTTCCAAAAGCAGAAAAACAAAACCGACGAGCAAGAGGTGCAGCGCAGCTGTGGCGGCGGCTGCTGCTACCACCCAAGCACTTTGATTGACACTCAGCCCGTCTGCTCGCAACATTGTATCCACTGAGCAGCTGCGTCTGCCAGAGTGTGCACAGCACAGGTACAACTGGAAGCAAAACACACACACACACACACACCAGTTCATATGGCAGCCGCACTCTATAGTTCGTACCTACCGCTGCGCTAATAGCCAAGTTGGAAACATCGGGCAGGCACAGCGTATCCTGGCAGCCTGCGTCTGTATGCTCCACGTATTCGGGTCATGGGTGTATGTGCAGGGGGCCCGGAGCCCTAGGGGGCCCATAAAGTCTCTCTTCCCCACATTGTAAACCAATGCTATCAATGACGCTTTATAGTTTGGGGGCCCAGTTCCAGACTTTGTACTGGGGCCCCGCAGCTTCAAGTTACACCTCCGGATCAGGATAATGCTAGGCCATTCCAACCAGCCTGTGTGTGTGACCTGCAGTCGCTGGTAGTCGAAAAGCGGCCGGCCCCGGATGCGCGCTTCAGAGTGGACAGACAGCAGCGGACCCCCAATCACACAGGCCCAAGGCTTGCTATGTAGCACGGAATACCTCATTGGACTGCAGCACTCCACGCGGGCTGAGATACACGCTCCACGTGGGATGGGCAGTATTCGTCCATGAAGATCCAGGCCAACGTTTAGAGATGGAGCAACACTCGGGGAGCAAAGAACTCCAACGAACGGACGCCTACTTTACAAGGATGTATTGCTTTATTCAATGCATGGACACAGAAACAGTTCAACCGCTCGATTACAGACCGCAGTCAATACAGTAAAGAAAGAAATGTGTCTGTTTAATGTAAACTTGCATGGAGCTCGTTTGTCAGCCACTGACTGACTGAATGCTGAAACGTGGTCTGACGTTACATGCACCACCAGGGATAAGGCCTTGCCTATAAGCATTCCCCAGCTGGCAAAAACCGAACCTCCCTGCCTATTCCTCACCATGGAAGAACGGAACCTACCTTTTTTTTAAAAAAAGAAAGCCACAGCAGCAGCCAACTCGATTTTGGTAGGCCGCTGTCTCCCCCTTGTGTGCTGCATAAAAAATGCACTCCACTAAAAATAGCAATGATCCACGAAATAGAGCGTATGGAGAGAATGAGGCTTCCAGATGAGCCGTCAGGCTATGATAAATTGTATCACACCTGGGCGATATGGATAGATGCCCGGAGCTCACCCCTATTTACCAAGTGGTTACAGACAGGGACATGTGAGTAACACGTTTAAACCACAATCGTAAAGAGAAACAACAATTCCGGAGCCCGCCCCCCCCCCCCTTTTTGTTTTATTTTTTCTTTCTCCCGTGTCATAGATACCTACCCCCCCCTTACCCTCCCCTCATTCCCCTGTTTGTAGACCTTATAAAATATCACAGACAAACATGATATAGTTCAACTCGAAATTGATTTATTAAGTTTCATTGTCAAAGTTAATTTTACATTGCTTTGAGATAAGGCAAAAGTTTCCCCCCCTCCATGAAACCAATAAAACCTATATTGAATAAAATAAAAATGATGCAGTTACCGGTAGTTCTGCAGCTTCTTGGTGGAAATAAAGACCATCTCCCGTCTCCCAGCTGCAGCAGAGACTGACTGAAATGGCTGCCAAGCCCGGTATTAATGCTTCTAAATTGATGACATCACAAAGGAGTGACATCGTCAGCCTTCCAAACACCTGGCTCAATTGCATACAGTATGTATGTATGTATGCATGTATGTGAGTGAGTCTATCTATCTATCTATCTATCTATCTATCTATCTATCTATCTTTATTAATTATGTAGAATATAGATATGGATTATTTCTAAATTACAGATTTTGTAGATATAGATTAAAGATAGATTTAAGATTGTGTGTGTGTGTGTGTGTGTGTGTGTGTGTGTGTGTGTGTGTGTGTGTGTGTGTGTGTGTGTGTTATATATAATGTATATATGTAAAAAAAAATATAAAATCTGTAGTTATGTATGTATGTATGTATGGCGGGCGGGCAAAAAAGGCCTGCTGTATGTTTTTAAGTTCTTCGGATGACCATGCCGCTCTAATATTCTCCTTACTAGGGTCTACTAATGCTGGCCCAGGGGAAGGCAATAAAGCCCTATGGGGCCGAAGCCAATTTCCCTTATTTTAGGTTAAAAGTTTCCATCCGTCCCCACTGGAAATGCGGCCGGCCGAAGAGATCCCTCCAACCGACCGACCGACGCACCTTCAGAGACAAACTAGTGCTTGCTTCTAGTGTCATCGCCGGCTTAACCATCCTTTGTAGGGAGCTGACGAGTCCTGCAGTAGCAGCAGCAGCAGGCTCTGCAAGCCTAGGATGCGTGAGCACGGTGCAAGAGGAAGGACTGAGGGTGTGAGGCTGGGCGCGGTTGAGAAGGCGTGGGGCGGGGCTATGGAAAGTTTTAATAGCTCTCCCAGCTGCCTGGGTGCATTGTGGGTGCGCCCAGAGTGCTGGCTGAGCGTGTTGCCTCAAGCCTTGGAAGTGGAGTTGGGCGGGCCGGGCTACAGGTGAAACCCATTTCGGGTTATCGCTTCTCGGCCTTTTGGCTAAGATCAAGTGTAGTATCTGTTCTTATCAGTTTAATATCTGATACGTCCCCTATCTGGGGACCATATATTAAATGGATTTTTAGAACAGGGAGCTGGAAAAAGAGCTTGCTCTGTCCACTCCACGCATTGACCTGGTATTGCAGTACCTCCAGGACCGGTGCACCCCCTTTCCTACAGCAGTTTCCAAAAGCAGAAAAACAAAACCGACGAGCAAGAGGTGCAGCGCAGCTGTGGCGGCGGCTGCTGCTACCACCCAAGCACTTTGATTGACACTCAGCCCGTCTGCTCGCAACATTGTATCCACTGAGCAGCTGCGTCTGCCAGAGTGTGCACAGCACAGGTACAACTGGAAGCAAAACACACACACACACACACACCAGTTCATATGGCAGCCGCACTCTATAGTTCGTACCTACCGCTGCGCTAATAGCCAAGTTGGAAACATCGGGCAGGCACAGCGTATCCTGGCAGCCTGCGTCTGTATGCTCCACGTATTCGGGTCATGGGTGTATGTGCAGGGGGCCCGGAGCCCTAGGGGGCCCATAAAGTCTCTCTTCCCCACATTGTAAACCAATGCTATCAATGACGCTTTATAGTTTGGGGGCCCAGTTCCAGACTTTGTACTGGGGCCCCGCAGCTTCAAGTTACACCTCCGGATCAGGATAATGCTAGGCCATTCCAACCAGCCTGTGTGTGTGACCTGCAGTCGCTGGTAGTCGAAAAGCGGCCGGCCCCGGATGCGCGCTTCAGAGTGGACAGACAGCAGCGGACCCCCAATCACACAGGCCCAAGGCTTGCTATGTAGCACGGAATACCTCATTGGACTGCAGCACTCCACGCGGGCTGAGATACACGCTCCACGTGGGATGGGCAGTATTCGTCCATGAAGATCCAGGCCAACGTTTAGAGATGGAGCAACACTCGGGGAGCAAAGAACTCCAACGAACGGACGCCTACTTTACAAGGATGTATTGCTTTATTCAATGCATGGACACAGAAACAGTTCAACCGCTCGATTACAGACCGCAGTCAATACAGTAAAGAAAGAAATGTGTCTGTTTAATGTAAACTTGCATGGAGCTCGTTTGTCAGCCACTGACTGACTGAATGCTGAAACGTGGTCTGACGTTACATGCACCACCAGGGATAAGGCCTTGCCTATAAGCATTCCCCAGCTGGCAAAAACCGAACCTCCCTGCCTATTCCTCACCATGGAAGAACGGAACCTACCTTTTTTTTAAAAAAAGAAAGCCACAGCAGCAGCCAACTCGATTTTGGTAGGCCGCTGTCTCCCCCTTGTGTGCTGCATAAAAAATGCACTCCACTAAAAATAGCAATGATCCACGAAATAGAGCGTATGGAGAGAATGAGGCTTCCAGATGAGCCGTCAGGCTATGATAAATTGTATCACACCTGGGCGATATGGATAGATGCCCGGAGCTCACCCCTATTTACCAAGTGGTTACAGACAGGGACATGTGAGTAACACGTTTAAACCACAATCGTAAAGAGAAACAACAATTCCGGAGCCCGCCCCCCCCCCCCTTTTTGTTTTATTTTTTCTTTCTCCCGTGTCATAGATACCTACCCCCCCCTTACCCTCCCCTCATTCCCCTGTTTGTAGACCTTATAAAATATCACAGACAAACATGATATAGTTCAACTCGAAATTGATTTATTAAGTTTCATTGTCAAAGTTAATTTTACATTGCTTTGAGATAAGGCAAAAGTTTCCCCCCCTCCATGAAACCAATAAAACCTATATTGAATAAAATAAAAATGATGCAGTTACCGGTAGTTCTGCAGCTTCTTGGTGGAAATAAAGACCATCTCCCGTCTCCCAGCTGCAGCAGAGACTGACTGAAATGGCTGCCAAGCCCGGTATTAATGCTTCTAAATTGATGACATCACAAAGGAGTGACATCGTCAGCCTTCCAAACACCTGGCTCAATTGCATACAGTATGTATGTATGTATGCATGTATGTGAGTGAGTCTATCTATCTATCTATCTATCTATCTATCTATCTATCTATCTATCTATCTTTATTAATTATGTAGAATATAGATATGGATTATTTCTAAATTACAGATTTTGTAGATATAGATTAAAGATAGATTTAAGATTGTGTGTGTGTGTGTGTGTGTGTGTGTGTGTGTGTGTGTGTGTGTGTGTGTGTGTGTGTGTGTGTGTGTATATATAATGTATATATGTAAAAAAAAATATAAAATCTGTAGTTATGTATGTATGTATGTATGGCGGGCGGGCAAAAAAGGCCTGCTGTATGTTTTTAAGTTCTTCGGATGACCATGCCGCTCTAATATTCTCCTTACTAGGGTCTACTAATGCTGGCCCAGGGGAAGGCAATAAAGCCCTATGGGGCCGAAGCCAATTTCCCTTATTTTAGGTTAAAAGTTTCCATCCGTCCCCACTGGAAATGCGGCCGGCCGAAGAGATCCCTCCAACCGACCGACCGACGCACCTTCAGAGACAAACTAGTGCTTGCTTCTAGTGTCATCGCCGGCTTAACCATCCTTTGTAGGGAGCTGACGAGTCCTGCAGTAGCAGCAGCAGCAGGCTCTGCAAGCCTAGGATGCGTGAGCACGGTGCAAGAGGAAGGACTGAGGGTGTGAGGCTGGGCGCGGTTGAGAAGGCGTGGGGCGGGGCTATGGAAAGTTTTAATAGCTCTCCCAGCTGCCTGGGTGCATTGTGGGTGCGCCCAGAGTGCTGGCTGAGCGTGTTGCCTCAAGCCTTGGAAGTGGAGTTGGGCGGGCCGGGCTACAGGTGAAACCCATTTCGGGTTATCGCTTCTCGGCCTTTTGGCTAAGATCAAGTGTAGTATCTGTTCTTATCAGTTTAATATCTGATACGTCCCCTATCTGGGGACCATATATTAAATGGATTTTTAGAACAGGGAGCTGGAAAAAGAGCTTGCTCTGTCCACTCCACGCATTGACCTGGTATTGCAGTACCTCCAGGACCGGTGCACCCCCTTTCCTACAGCAGTTTCCAAAAGCAGAAAAACAAAACCGACGAGCAAGAGGTGCAGCGCAGCTGTGGCGGCGGCTGCTGCTACCACCCAAGCACTTTGATTGACACTCAGCCCGTCTGCTCGCAACATTGTATCCACTGAGCAGCTGCGTCTGCCAGAGTGTGCACAGCACAGGTACAACTGGAAGCAAAACACACACACACACACACACCAGTTCATATGGCAGCCGCACTCTATAGTTCGTACCTACCGCTGCGCTAATAGCCAAGTTGGAAACATCGGGCAGGCACAGCGTATCCTGGCAGCCTGCGTCTGTATGCTCCACGTATTCGGGTCATGGGTGTATGTGCAGGGGGCCCGGAGCCCTAGGGGGCCCATAAAGTCTCTCTTCCCCACATTGTAAACCAATGCTATCAATGACGCTTTATAGTTTGGGGGCCCAGTTCCAGACTTTGTACTGGGGCCCCGCAGCTTCAAGTTACACCTCCGGATCAGGATAATGCTAGGCCATTCCAACCAGCCTGTGTGTGTGACCTGCAGTCGCTGGTAGTCGAAAAGCGGCCGGCCCCGGATGCGCGCTTCAGAGTGGACAGACAGCAGCGGACCCCCAATCACACAGGCCCAAGGCTTGCTATGTAGCACGGAATACCTCATTGGACTGCAGCACTCCACGCGGGCTGAGATACACGCTCCACGTGGGATGGGCAGTATTCGTCCATGAAGATCCAGGCCAACGTTTAGAGATGGAGCAACACTCGGGGAGCAAAGAACTCCAACGAACGGACGCCTACTTTACAAGGATGTATTGCTTTATTCAATGCATGGACACAGAAACAGTTCAACCGCTCGATTACAGACCGCAGTCAATACAGTAAAGAAAGAAATGTGTCTGTTTAATGTAAACTTGCATGGAGCTCGTTTGTCAGCCACTGACTGACTGAATGCTGAAACGTGGTCTGACGTTACATGCACCACCAGGGATAAGGCCTTGCCTATAAGCATTCCCCAGCTGGCAAAAACCGAACCTCCCTGCCTATTCCTCACCATGGAAGAACGGAACCTACCTTTTTTTTAAAAAAAGAAAGCCACAGCAGCAGCCAACTCGATTTTGGTAGGCCGCTGTCTCCCCCTTGTGTGCTGCATAAAAAATGCACTCCACTAAAAATAGCAATGATCCACGAAATAGAGCGTATGGAGAGAATGAGGCTTCCAGATGAGCCGTCAGGCTATGATAAATTGTATCACACCTGGGCGATATGGATAGATGCCCGGAGCTCACCCCTATTTACCAAGTGGTTACAGACAGGGACATGTGAGTAACACGTTTAAACCACAATCGTAAAGAGAAACAACAATTCCGGAGCCCGCCCCCCCCCCCCTTTTTGTTTTATTTTTTCTTTCTCCCGTGTCATAGATACCTACCCCCCCCTTACCCTCCCCTCATTCCCCTGTTTGTAGACCTTATAAAATATCACAGACAAACATGATATAGTTCAACTCGAAATTGATTTATTAAGTTTCATTGTCAAAGTTAATTTTACATTGCTTTGAGATAAGGCAAAAGTTTCCCCCCCTCCATGAAACCAATAAAACCTATATTGAATAAAATAAAAATGATGCAGTTACCGGTAGTTCTGCAGCTTCTTGGTGGAAATAAAGACCATCTCCCGTCTCCCAGCTGCAGCAGAGACTGACTGAAATGGCTGCCAAGCCCGGTATTAATGCTTCTAAATTGATGACATCACAAAGGAGTGACATCGTCAGCCTTCCAAACACCTGGCTCAATTGCATACAGTATGTATGTATGTATGCATGTATGTGAGTGAGTCTATCTATCTATCTATCTATCTATCTATCTATCTATCTTTATTAATTATGTAGAATATAGATATGGATTATTTCTAAATTACAGATTTTGTAGATATAGATTAAAGATAGATTTAAGATTGTGTGTGTGTGTGTGTGTGTGTGTGTGTGTGTGTGTGTGTGTGTGTGTGTGTGTGTGTGTGTGTATATATAATGTATATATGTAAAAAAAAATATAAAATCTGTAGTTATGTATGTATGTATGTATGGCGGGCGGGCAAAAAAGGCCTGCTGTATGTTTTTAAGTTCTTCGGATGACCATGCCGCTCTAATATTCTCCTTACTAGGGTCTACTAATGCTGGCCCAGGGGAAGGCAATAAAGCCCTATGGGGCCGAAGCCAATTTCCCTTATTTTAGGTTAAAAGTTTCCATCCGTCCCCACTGGAAATGCGGCCGGCCGAAGAGATCCCTCCAACCGACCGACCGACGCACCTTCAGAGACAAACTAGTGCTTGCTTCTAGTGTCATCGCCGGCTTAACCATCCTTTGTAGGGAGCTGACGAGTCCTGCAGTAGCAGCAGCAGCAGGCTCTGCAAGCCTAGGATGCGTGAGCACGGTGCAAGAGGAAGGACTGAGGGTGTGAGGCTGGGCGCGGTTGAGAAGGCGTGGGGCGGGGCTATGGAAAGTTTTAATAGCTCTCCCAGCTGCCTGGGTGCATTGTGGGTGCGCCCAGAGTGCTGGCTGAGCGTGTTGCCTCAAGCCTTGGAAGTGGAGTTGGGCGGGCCGGGCTACAGGTGAAACCCATTTCGGGTTATCGCTTCTCGGCCTTTTGGCTACGATCAAGTGCAGTTGATCTAGCCGGAGGGCTTGGTGATCGTTTTACTGCTTGGCAGTAGTCTTGCTGTGGTTTCCAGGAATCGACAGACGTATTGAAGATGGCCGGTATCCAGAATACTATTCGTTTTATGGTGGACAGTACAAGTGGAACCAAGAACACCGTCGTGTATGTTGTCCGGGACATTATCATGGAGGAAATCGGAGTGCCCAAGGATGAAATCTTTTGTGTCCAGGATTTCCCAAGGATTGGACAATACGACGTCACTTTCTGCGGAGAAACAGTCTGCCTAAACGTGTTTGAGTGGTTGAGGAGCCATAAAGACACCGCACTACTGCAAGGAATAAAGGTAATCCCTTTATTTGGCATTCAAGAAAAGCCCTTAATCTTGCATGTTTATAATCCTTATACGGATAAGGACATGATTGTGAACTTTCTTAAGCGCTACTGTGACGTAGTAAGAGGTGGAGAGAAAATGACCAATATACTTGGGATTTTTAATTCTAAGTACAAATTCTGGGTCAGACTAAGAATGGACGCCAGTAAACTTGGAGGAGTTACGCACCCACCGGCGAACTTCACTATCGCAGGTAACCGGGGATACCTTTATTACCCGGGACAACCCACCTTTTGTAGGAATTGCAACCAGTTTGGACACACTAAAGAGGATTGTTCCAGTGGCCTGGTTTGCAGGAATTGTCAGGAGACTGGACATCATGCCGGCAATTGTCCAAAGCCAAAATGCTGTGATTTGTGTGGTGATGATGACCACATGTGTAGAGACTGCCCTTTGAATTTACCGTCCAGGGGTGCCTGGAAGCCTAAAACCAACATGGCGGCTACCAGTAGTGAGGCTACTACCAGCCGTGTGGCTTCTGCCAGTAATGTGGCTTCCATTAGTGGTGTTACACCTGCTGTTGCAAACGAGGTTGCTACTGTGTTTAAACCTGTGGTGACTGCAGCGGAGAGTCCTGCAAAACCTCCTCAGACAACTGAGAAAGAGAAGTCTGTTGGGTCAAAAAAACCTAAAACTGCAGAGGTGGGAGCTAAAGAGGTGGAGGAGACCATTAAAAGGAAGATTGGGAGTCAGAAGCCGCAGGTTGGGAGTGCTACTCCTGAAGAGCAGGTGGCTGGGGTAATCAGGCAGCTGGAGGAGATCGTTGAGCAAGTGGACAGCCCTATTAACCCTTCAGCGAACATTGAGGAGTTTTCCTCTCCTGAGACAGTCCAGAGTAAGAGGGAGGGGGGAGGTGAGCTAAATGTTTCCAGCGAGGAGGAGTTTGTGGAGGTGGCTGAGAAAAATGCAGCGAAAAAAAGAAGATGCACTAAAAGCAAAGAGACTCTAATGGAGGTCAGCAACCCATTTGAGACTTTGGCGCAGGACCTTGAGTGCTCAGGTGAGAGTGGCGAGGACTGATCAAATGAGCCACCATGAGTCCATATATCACCTGTATTTTGTGGTTTAGCCACTTTAAGTGTGAAGATATATATACAGTATATGACTTTCTTTTTTGCATGAGCTGTGATATGTTGCTATAAGCTTACACCTGAGATATGGTTCTGAATATATGCTCCCAGAATGTGAGGGTTTTTAAATCAAAGGCCAGAAGAGCTGCAATTTTTAGTTTTTTGTGTCAGAAAAAAGCCGATTTGTTTTGCCTTCAGGAGTGCGGCATTAACTCCGATATCAGCCCTTCAGAATGGCCTTATGGTGCTGCTGTGTGGTCTGGGAGCGTATATAATAAGAACGATGGAGTTGGCATACTAATTAACTCCAAAGAGTTGGCGCTACAGAGTAGCGAAGTAATTGAGGCGGGGAGATGCATCTCTGCAGTGCTGCTATATAGAGGTATACAGTTCCGTGTCATTAACGTGTACGCACCTCCAGAAAAACAGGAGAGAAGTGCTCTGTTTGAGAAAATTAAGCTATTTATGCAGGGAAGGATACCCACCGTCCTCATAGGGGACATGAATTGTGACATCTCTAAGAAAGCTTTTGATGTGTCTGCAAAACTTTTATTTGAATTGTGTACTGATTTTCGTTTGAGGGATATCCAGCAGGCGTGTGGCATATCCCCTCACCTTAATACCTACCATGCGGACAGGGGTGGAGTCCACTCCAAGATTGATTTTTGTTTCTTATCAGAGAATGTATCTGCAATAAGTTATGTACAAGAGATGGCGCTATTCTCTGACCACGAATGTTTGTTATGTGGGGTGGAGGTGGGGAACGGTGTTGTGTGGGGGAAGGGAGTCTGGAAGTTGAACCTGAAGCATTTGGAGGGGCAGGATATTAAAAAACAGTATGAAGGTTTGTATAGGAAGTGGAGGGAAAGAAAAGGAGATTTTGTAAATATCCTAGACTGGTGGGACTGGGTAAAGGGGAAAACTAAGGCTTTTTTCAGGTCTGTAGGGTATAAAGTAGCCAGGGAAAGGAAGGCACAATATGTGAGGCTTAGCAATAGGCTGACTTTCCTGATAAAGTTGCGGGACAGCGGGATAGACGTGCAAGAAGATATCCTGAAGTGCAGGAGAGAAATCAATAGTTTCCTGGTGGAGAAGGGAAAGGGGATAATGTACCGCGCCAAGTTGGACAAGATGCTGCATGATGAGACATGCTCGCGGTTTTTCTTTAAAAAAGTGTTCTCAAAAAAACCAACTTTTGAAATAATAGAGAAGGAGACAGGAGGAGAAGTGAGGGGGGAGGAGGTGCATGAAGAGGTAGCATCCTTTTATGAGGACTTGTACAAAGAAAAATGGAGGGATGAAGTCCTGGAGGGTGATGTGCTAAGCATACTTGAGAATAAATTGGGGGAGGCGGAGCAGGTGTCCGTCGCACGTGATATTACTGCTAAAGAGGTGTGGGAGGCGGTCCAGAGTATGGCCACTAATAAAACCCCCGGTATGGATGGGTTACCTATTGAATATTATCGTATGCTGTGGAGTGTGATAGGGAAAGATGTGTGTGAAGTGTGCCAGTACATGTGGGTGAATGTGGATGTAGCTGAAAGTATGCGAGGTGGAGTGGTTGTATTAATCCCTAAAAGGGGCAATCTGAAAAACTTAAAGAATTGGCGTCCGATTACGCTTTTAAATGTGGATTATAAAATTTATGCTAAAATCATTGCAAATCGGATGCGTGCGGTAGTGGAGAGCGTGGTGAGCGAGGACCAGTACTGTGCGGTGCCCGGTAGGAGAGTGCATGAGAGTCTGTGTCTGGTGCGGGATTGTCTGGGAGATTGTAAGGAGCGAAAGAAGAGTGTGTATGTGGTGAGCTTGGACTTTGAAAAAGCGTATGATAGGTTGTCGCATGGGTTCTTGTTCCGAGTGTTGGTGTGCATGGGGTTCCCGGGTATGTTTGTAGAGCGAGTGAGGAGTCTGTATGAAAGGATTTATAGTAGTATGTTAGTGAATGGGAAGGTTGGAAGGAGAGTGAATGTGATGTCTGGTGTGCGTCAGGGGTGTCCGCTGTCGGCCGTGGTTTTCATCTGTGCCATGGAGCCGTTACTATGTCTAATAAGACAGGATAAGATGGTGAGGGGGATCCACATCCCAGGTAGTGACGGCAGAGAGCTGAAGGTATGTGCGTATATGGATGATGTGTGTGTGATGTGTGAGTCTGAGAGTGCAGTGAGGAGAGTGAAGCTGTTAGTGTCTGTGTTTTGTGGTGCGTCTGCGTTCCGTATTAACTGGGATAAAAGTGAGTGCAAGGTGTTTGGTGAGACTGGAGTGAGTGCAGATATAGGTCTAAATAATGTGTCTGGGCCAATTAAAATCTTAGGTATTAAGTTTAACAACAATTTAAAGGGGGAAGAGAGTTGGGAGGAGGCAAGACAGAAGGTGGAGAACCGGTTAAATTTTTGGAAATTACGCAACCTCACTATGATAGGCAAAATTTTAATAATAAAGAGCGTAATTTTGCCCATTTTTTTATATGTGGCATTAGTCTTTCCTCCGGGATACATGGGTCAGAGGAGGCTGAACAGAGTTATGTTTCTTTTCTTCTGGGGGTCCAAAATGGAACGTCTGAGGAGGGAGGTAGTGTATAAGAGTTGGGAGAGAGGAGGAATGGGCTTTCCAAATTTAGAGATATACTTTGGATGTAACAGTATAGTCTTCCTTTTGAGCATGTTGCAAAAGACAACAAAAGGAGCGTGTATGATGCGGTACCTAGCAGGGAGATGGTTCGTGCGCATGAAATGGTGTGAATATGATTTAAGGAAACCAGTTGCTTTCCAGATCCCCAAGTGGTATGAATGGACGGTATGCTTTGTTGCGAAGTTTGAGTTGGATGATTGTGAAGTGAAGATACTAAAGAATAAGCGAATGGTGAAGCGAATGATTGAGAGTAAGGATGAGGTGTCTGATATTAATTCTGTTAGCAGAGTGAATGTGGAGAGAGTGTGGAAGAAAGTGCGGATTGATGGGATGAGCAATAGGCAGAGTGAGATTGTATGGCAGAGTCTGCATGGTGTGTTACCGGTGCGAGAGTTTCAGCGTGTGAGAGGTTTGGTGAGGAGTGAGAGATGTCCGAGAGAGGGGTGCGGTGGATGTGAGAATGTGGTTCATTTATTTTGGAATTGCAGCCATGCACAGAATGTGCTGCGGAGACTTGGTCCGTTATGTAAGGAAATAACAGGAGTTAATTTCATATCCTTTGAGTTAGTTATGTTTGGTTTAGGTGTGAGAGGCAGTGTGAGAGAGAGACTGTTGTGGTTGTTTATGGCGTGTGTGAAGGAAGTGTTATGGGATGTAAGGAATGTGTATGTGTTCAAGAGGAAGGATGTAAGTGAGAGGGACAGCGTGCGAATGGTGTTGGGGAAATTATACTTCATTTATTTATGGGACAAAAGAAAGGATGGAGTCGATGCGGAGGGAATATGGAAGGTTAAAAAATGGATACAATTAGTTGATTTGTCATGATTTGTAATGTATTTCTGTTGTGTAAATGTGATGGATTTATTATGTTGTGAATAAATAAAAACCTTATGGTTTATCAAAAAAAAAAAAATCTGTTCTTATCAGTTTAATATCTGATACGTCCCCTATCTGGGGACCATATATTAAATGGATTTTTAGAACAGGGAGCTGGAAAAAGAGCTTGCTCTGTCCACTCCACGCATTGACCTGGTATTGCAGTACCTCCAGGACCGGTGCACCCCCTTTCCTACAGCAGTTTCCAAAAGCAGAAAAACAAAACCGACGAGCAAGAGGTGCAGCGCAGCTGTGGCGGCGGCTGCTGCTACCACCCAAGCACTTTGATTGACACTCAGCCCGTCTGCTCGCAACATTGTATCCACTGAGCAGCTGCGTCTGCCAGAGTGTGCACAGCACAGGTACAACTGGAAGCAAAACAACACACACACACACA
>NW_027101782.1:0-34615 GCF_035609145.1 Eleutherodactylus coqui | reverse complement strand
TAGAGGCAGACCCTAGAAGTGGACAAACCCTTGAAGAGGTGACAAATTTAGGGAATTATGTCCTTTAAGAGGTTGACCAGGGTTGTGTACAAACCCTCGAAACAACAGCATTTTAAGTGTACTGGCCCTTTAAGAGGTGGACCTGGGAAGCTTACGGACCTTTAAAATTGGCAGTACTTTAAGGTGACTGGCCTATGAAGAGGATGACCATGGAAGTGGACAGTCCTTAAAGATGCATTATTGTGTGTGGGTGGCCTTCTAAGAGACAACCCTGGAATGGACAGACCTTTGGAAATGTCAATGTGGCTTATGAAGTGGAAAGCCACTTGAACATGTGACATGTTTTGCGGACTGGCCCTTTAAGAGGCAGACCCTAGAAGTGGACAAACCCTTGAAGAGGTGACAAATTTAGGGAATTATGTCCTTTAAGAGGTTGACCAGGGTTGTGTACAAACCCTCGAAACAACAGCATTTTAAGTGTACTGGCCCTTTAAGAGGTGGACCTGGGAAGCTTACGGACCTTTAAAATTGGCAGTACTTTAAGGTGACTGGCCTATGAAGAGGATGACCATGGAAGTGGACAGTCCTTAAAGATGCATTATTGTGTGTGGGTGGCCTTCTAAGAGACAACCCTGGGAATGGACAGACCTTTGGAAATGTCAATGTGGCTTATGAAGTGGAAAGCCACTTGAACATGTGACATGTTTTGCGGACTGGCCCTTTAAGAGGCAGACCCTAGAAGTGGACAAACCCTTGAAGAGGTGACAAATTTAGGGAATTATGTCCTTTAAGAGGTTGACCAGGGTTGTGTACAAACCCTCGAAACAACAGCATTTTAAGTGTACTGGCCCTTTAAGAGGTGGACCTGGGAAGCTTACGGACCGTTAAAATTGGCAATACTTTAAGGTGACTGGCCTATGAAGAGGATGACCATGGAAGTGGACAGTCCTTAAAGATGCATTATTGTGTGTGGGTGGCCTTCTAAGAGACAACCCTGGGAATGGACAGACCTTTGGAAATGTCAATGTGGCTTATGAAGTGGAAAGCCACTTGAACATGTGACATGTTTTGCGGACTGGCCCTTTAAGAGGCAGACCCTAGAAGTGGACAAACCCTTGAAGAGGTGACAAATTTAGGGAATTATGTCCTTTAAGAGGTTGACCAGGGTTGTGTACAAACCCTCGAAACAACAGCATTTTAAGTGTACTGGCCCTTTAAGAGGTGGACCTGGGAAGCTTACGGACCTTTAAAATTGGCAATACTTTAAGGTGACTGGCCTATGAAGAGGATGACCATGGAAGTGGACAGTCCTTAAAGATGCATTATTGTGTGTGGGTGGCCTTCTAAGAGACAACCCTGGGAATGGACAGACCTTTGGAAATGTCAATGTGGCTTATGAAGTGGAAATCCACTTGAACATGTGACATGTTTTGATGACTGGCCCTTTAAGAGGCAGACCCTAGATGTGGACAAACCCTTGAAGAGGTGACAAATTTAGGGAATTATGTCCTTTAAGAGGTTGACCAGGGTTGTGTACAAACCCTTGAAACAACAGCATTTTAAGTGTACTGGCCCTTTAAGAGGTGGACCTGGGAAGCTTACGGACCTTTAAAATTGGCAATACTTTAAGGTGACTGGCCTATGAAGAGGATGACCATGGAAGTGGACAGTCCTTAAAGATGCATTATTGTGTGTGGGTGGCCTTCTAAGAGACAACCCTGGGAATGGACAGACCTTTGGAAATGTCAATGTGGCTTATGAAGTGGAAAGCCACTTGAACATGTGACATGTTTTGCGGACTGGCCCTTTAAGAGGCAGACCCTAGAAGTGGACAAACCCTTGAAGAGGTGACAAATTTATGGAATTATGTCCTTTAAGAGGTTGACCAGGGTTGTGTACAAACCCTCGAAACAACAGCATTTTAAGTGTACTGGCCCTTTAAGAGGTGGACCTGGGAAGCTTACGGACCTTTAAAATTGGCAATACTTTAAGGTGACTGGCCTATGAAGAGGATGACCATGGAAGTGGACAGTCCTTAAAGATGCATTATTGTGTGTGGGTGGCCTTCTAAGAGACAACCCTGGGAATGGACAGACCTTTGGAAATGTCAATGTGGCTTATGAAGTGGAAAGCCACTTGAACATGTGACATGTTTTGATGACTGGCCCTTTAAGAGGCAGACCCTAGATGTGGACAAACCCTTGAAGAGGTGACACATTTAGGGAATTATGTCCTTTAAGAGGTTGACCAGGGTTGTGTACAAACCCTCGAAACAACAGCATTTTAAGTGTACTGGCCCTTTAAGAGGTGGACCTGGGAAGCTTACGGACCTTTAAAATTGGCAATACTTTAAGGTGACTGGCCTATGAAGAGGATGACCATGGAAGTGGACAGTCCTTAAAGATGCATTATTGTGTGTGGGTGGCCTTCTAAGAGACAACCCTGGGAATGGACAGACCTTTGGAAATGTCAATGTGGCTTATGAAGTGGAAAGCCACTTGAACAGTGGACATGTTTTGCGGACTGGCCCTTTAAGAGGCAGACCCTAGAAGTGGACAAACCCTTGAAGAGGTGACAAATTTAGGGAATTATGTCCTTTAAGAGGTTGACCAGGGTTGTGTACAAACCCTCAAAACAACAGCATTTTAAGTGTACTGGCCCTTTAAGAGGTGGACCTGGGAAGCTTACGGACCTTTAAAATTGGCAATACTTTAAGGTGACTGGCCTATGAAGAGGATGACCATGGAAGTGGACAGTCCTTAAAGATGCATTATTGTGTGTGGGTGGCCTTCTAAGAGACAACCCTGGGAATGGACAGACCTTTGGAAATGTCAATGTGGCTTATGAAGTGGAAATCCACTTGAACATGTGACATGTTTTGATGACTGGCCCTTTAAGAGGCAGACCCTAGATGTGGACAAACCCTTGAAGAGGTGACAAATTTAGGGAATTATGTCCTTTAAGAGGTTGACCAGGGTTGTGTACAAACCCTTGAAACAACAGCATTTTAAGTGTACTGGCCCTTTAAGAGGTGGACCTGGGAAGCTTACGGACCTTTAAAATTGGCAATACTTTAAGGTGACTGGCCTATGAAGAGGATGACCATGGAAGTGGACAGTCCTTAAAGATGCATTATTGTGTGTGGGTGGCCTTCTAAGAGACAACCCTGGGAATGGACAGACCTTTGGAAATGTCAATGTGGCTTATGAAGTGGAAAGCCACTTGAACATGTGACATGTTTTGCGGACTGGCCCTTTAAGAGGCAGACCCTAGAAGTGGACAAACCCTTGAAGAGGTGACAAATTTAGGGAATTATGTCCTTTAAGAGGTTGACCAGGGTTGTGTACAAACCCTCAAACAACAGCATTTTAAGTGTACTGGCCCTTTAAGAGGTGGACCTGGGAAGCTTACGGACCTTTAAAATTGGCAATACTTTAAGGTGACTGGCCTATGAAGAGGATGACCATGGAAGTGGACAGTCCTTAAAGATGCATTATTGTGTGTGGGTAGCCTTCTAAGAGACAACCCTGGGAATTGACAGACCTTTGGAAATGTCAATGTGGCTTATGAAGTGGAAAGCCACTTGAACATGTGACATGTTTTGCGGACTGGCCCTTTAAGAGGCAGACCCTAGAAGTGGACAAACCCTTGAAGAGGTGACAAATTTAGGGAATTATGTCCTTTAAGAGGTTGACCAGGGTTGTGTACAAACCCTCGAAACAACAGCATTTTAAGTGTACTGGCCCTTTAAGAGGTGGACCTGGGAAGCTTACGGACCTTTAAAATTGGCAATACTTTAAGGTGACTGGCCTATGAAGAGGATGACCATGTAAGTGGACAGTCCTTAAAGATGCATTATTGTGTGTGGGTGGCCTTCTAAGAGACAACCCTGGGAATGGACAGACCTTTGGAAATGTCAATGTGGCTTATGAAGTGGAAAGCCACTTGAACATGTGACATGTTTTGCGGACAGGCCCTTTAAGAGGCAGACCCTAGAAGTGGACAAACCCTTGAAGAGGTGACAAATTTAGGGAATTATGTCCTTTAAGAGGTTGACCAGGGTTGTGTACAAACCCTCGAAACAACAGCATTTTAAGTGTACTGGCCCTTTAAGAGGTGGACCTGGGAAGCTTACGGACCTTTAAAATTGGCAATACTTTAAGGTGACTGGCCTATGAAGAGGATGACCATGGAAGTGGACAGTCCTTAAAGATGCATTATTGTGTGTGGGTGGCCTTCTAAGAGACAACCCTGGGAATGGACAGACCTTTGGAAATGTCAATGTGGCTTATGAAGTGGAAAGCCACTTGAACATGTGACATGTTTTGCGGACTGGCCCTTTAAGAGGCAGACCCTAGAAGTGGACAAACCCTTGAAGAGGTGACAAATTTAGGGAATTATGTCCTTTAAGAGGTTGACCAGGGTTGTGTACAAACCCTCGAAACAACAGCATTTTAAGTGTACTGGCCCTTTAAGAGGTGGACCTGGGAAGCTTACGGACCTTTAAAATTGGCAATACTTTAAGGTGACTGGCCTATGAAGAGGATGACCATGGAAGTGGACAGTCCTTAAAGATGCATTATTGTGTGTGGGTGGCCTTCTAAGAGACAACCCTGGGAATGGACAGACCTTTGGAAATGTCAATGTGGCTTATGAAGTGGAAAGCCACTTGAACATGTGACATGTTTTGCGGACTGGCCCTTTAAGAGGCAGACCCTAGAAGTGGACAAACCCTTGAAGAGGTGACAAATTTAGGGAATTATGTCCTTTAAGAGGTTGACCAGGGTTGTGTACAAACCCTCGAAACAACAGCATTTTAAGTGTACTGGCCCTTTAAGAGGTGGACCTGGGAAGCTTACGGACCTTTAAAATTGGCAATACTTTAAGGTGACTGGCCTATGAAGAGGATGACCATGGAAGTGGACAGTCCTTAAAGATGCATTATTGTGTGTGGGTGGCCTTCTAAGAGACAACCCTGGGAATGGACAGACCTTTGGAAATGTCAATGTGGCTTATGAAGTGGAAAGCCACTTGAACATGTGACATGTTTTGCGGACTGGCCCTTTAAGAGGCAGACCCTAGAAGTGGACAAACCCTTGAAGAGGTGACAAATTTAGGGAATTATGTCCTTTAAGAGGTTGACCAGGGTTGTGTACAAACCCTCGAAACAACAGCATTTTAAGTGTACTGGCCCTTTAAGAGGTGGACCTGGGAAGCTTACGGACCTTTAAAATTGGCAATACTTTAAGGTGACTGGCCTATGAAGAGGATGACCATGGAAGTGGACAGTCCTTAAAGATGCATTATTGTGTGTGGGTGGCCTTCTAAGAGACAACCCTGGGAATGGACAGACCTTTGGAAATGTCAATGTGGCTTATGAAGTGGAAAGCCACTTGAACATGTGACATGTTTTGATGACTGGCCCTGTAAGAGGCAGACCCTAGATGTGGACAAACCCTTGAAGAGGTGACAAATTTAGGGAATTATGTCCTTTAAGAGGTTGACCAGGGTTGTGTACAAACCCTTGAAACAACAGCATTTTAAGTGTACTGGCCCTTTAAGAGGTGGACCTGGGAAGCTTACGGACCTTTAAAATTGGCAATACTTTAAGGTGACTGGCCTATGAAGAGGATGACCATGGAAGTGGACAGTCCTTAAAGATGCATTATTGTGTGTGGGTGGCCTTCTAAGAGACAACCCTGGGAATGGACAGACCTTTGGAAATGTCAATGTGGCTTATGAAGTGGAAATCCACTTGAACATGTGACATGTTTTGATGACTGGCCCTTTAAGAGGCAGACCCTAGATGTGGACAAACCCTTGAAGAGGTGACAAATTTAGGGAATTATGTCCTTTAAGAGGTTGACCAGGGTTGTGTACAAACCCTCGAAACAACAGCATTTTAAGTGTACTGGCCCTTTAAGAGGTGGACCTGGGAAGCTTACGGACCTTTAAAATTGGCAATACTTTAAGGTGACTGGCCTATGAAGAGGATGACCATGGAAGTGGACAGTCCTTAAAGATGCATTATTGTGTGTGGGTGGCCTTCTAAGAGACAACCCTGGGAATGGACAGACCTTTGGAAATGTCAATGTGGCTTATGAAGTGGAAAGCCACTACAACTTGTGACATGTTTTGCGGACTGGCCCTTTAAGAGGCAGACCCTAGAAGTGGACAAACCCTTGAAGAGGTGACAAATTTAGGGAATTATGTCCTTTAAGAGGTTGACCAGGGTTGTGTACAAACCCTCAAAACAACAGCATTTTAAGTGTACTGGCCCTTTAAGAGGTGGACCTGGGAAGCTTACGGACCTTTAAAATTGGCAATACTTTAAGGTGACTGGCCTATGAAGAGGATGACCATGGAAGTGGACAGTCCTTAAAGATGCATTATTGTGTGTGGGTAGCCTTCTAAGAGACAACCCTGGGAATTGACAGACCTTTGGAAATGTCAATGTGGCTTATGAAGTGGAAAGCCACTTGAACATGTGACATGTTTTGCGGACTGGCCCTTTAAGAGGCAGACCCTAGAAGTGGACAAACCCTTGAAGAGGTGACAAATTTAGGGAATTATGTCCTTTAAGAGGTTGACCAGGGTTGTGTACAAACCCTCGAAACAACAGCATTTTAAGTGTACTGGCCCTTTAAGAGGTGGACCTGGGAAGCTTACGGACCTTTAAAATTGGCAATACTTTAAGGTGACTGGCCTATGAAGAGGATGACCATGGAAGTGGACAGTCCTTAAAGATGCATTATTGTGTGTGGGTGGCCTTCTAAGAGACAACCCTGGGAATGGACAGACCTTTGGAAATGTCAATGTGGCTTATGAAGTGGAAAGCCACTTGAACATGTGACATGTTTTGCGGACAGGCCCTTTAAGAGGCAGACCCTAGAAGTGGACAAACCCTTGAAGAGGTGACAAATTTAGGGAATTATGTCCTTTAAGAGGTTGACCAGGGTTGTGTACAAACCCTCGAAACAACAGCATTTTAAGTGTACTGGCCCTTTAAGAGGTGGACCTGGGAAGCTTACGGACCTTTAAAATTGGCAATACTTTAAGGTGACTGGCCTATGAAGAGGATGACCATGGAAGTGGACAGTCCTTAAAGATGCATTATTGTGTGTGGGTGGCCTTCTAAGAGACAACCCTGGGAATGGACAGACCTTTGGAAATGTCAATGTGGCTTATGAAGTGGAAAGCCACTTGAACATGTGACATGTTTTGCGGACTGGCCCTTTAAGAGGCAGACCCTAGAAGTGGACAAACCCTTGAAGAGGTGACAAATTTAGGGAATTATGTCCTTTAAGAGGTTGACCAGGGTTGTGTACAAACCCTCGAAACAACAGCATTTTAAGTGTACTGGCCCTTTAAGAGGTGGACCTGGGAAGCTTACGGACCTTTAAAATTGGCAATACTTTAAGGTGACTGGCCTATGAAGAGGATGACCATGGAAGTGGACAGTCCTTAAAGATGCATTATTGTGTGTGGGTGGCCTTCTAAGAGACAACCCTGGGAATGGACAGACCTTTGGAAATGTCAATGTGGCTTATGAAGTGGAAAGCCACTTGAACATGTGACATGTTTTGCGGACTGGCCCTTTAAGAGGCAGACCCTAGAAGTGGACAAACCCTTGAAGAGGTGACAAATTTAGGGAATTATGTCCTTTAAGAGGTTGACCAGGGTTGTGTACAAACCCTCAAAACAACAGCATTTTAAGTGTACTGGCCCTTTAAGAGGTGGACCTGGGAAGCTTACGGACCTTTAAAATTGGCAATACTTTAAGGTGACTGGCCTATGAAGAGGATGACCATGGAAGTGGACAGTCCTTAAAGATGCATTATTGTGTGTGGGTGGCCTTCTAAGAGACAACCCTGGGAATGGACAGACCTTTGGAAATGTCAATGTGGCTTATGAAGTGGAAATCCACTTGAACATGTGACATGTTTTGATGACTGGCCCTTTAAGAGGCAGACCCTAGATGTGGACAAACCCTTGAAGAGGTGACAAATTTAGGGAATTATGTCCTTTAAGAGGTTGACCAGGGTTGTGTACAAACCCTTGAAACAACAGCATTTTAAGTGTACTGGCCCTTTAAGAGGTGGACCTGGGAAGCTTACGGACCTTTAAAATTGGCAATACTTTAAGGTGACTGGCCTATGAAGAGGATGACCATGGAAGTGGACAGTCCTTAAAGATGCATTATTGTGTGTGGGTGGCCTTCTAAGAGACAACCCTGGGAATGGACAGACCTTTGGAAATGTCAATGTGGCTTATGAAGTGGAAAGCCACTTGAACATGTGACATGTTTTGCGGACTGGCCCTTTAAGAGGCAGACCCTAGAAGTGGACAAACCCTTGAAGAGGTGACAAATTTAGGGAATTATGTCCTTTAAGAGGTTGACCAGGGTTGTGTACAAACCCTCAAAACAACAGCATTTTAAGTGTACTGGCCCTTTAAGAGGTGGACCTGGGAAGCTTACGGACCTTTAAAATTGGCAATACTTTAAGGTGACTGGCCTATGAAGAGGATGACCATGGAAGTGGACAGTCCTTAAAGATGCATTATTGTGTGTGGGTAGCCTTCTAAGAGACAACCCTGGGAATTGACAGACCTTTGGAAATGTCAATGTGGCTTATGAAGTGGAAAGCCACTTGAACATGTGACATGTTTTGCGGACTGGCCCTTTAAGAGGCAGACCCTAGAAGTGGACAAACCCTTGAAGAGGTGACAAATTTAGGGAATTATGTCCTTTAAGAGGTTGACCAGGGTTGTGTACAAACCCTCGAAACAACAGCATTTTAAGTGTACTGGCCCTTTAAGAGGTGGACCTGGGAAGCTTACGGACCTTTAAAATTGGCAATACTTTAAGGTGACTGGCCTATGAAGAGGATGACCATGGAAGTGGACAGTCCTTAAAGATGCATTATTGTGTGTGGGTGGCCTTCTAAGAGACAACCCTGGGAATGGACAGACCTTTGGAAATGTCAATGTGGCTTATGAAGTGGAAAGCCACTTGAACATGTGACATGTTTTGCGGACAGGCCCTTTAAGAGGCAGACCCTAGAAGTGGACAAACCCTTGAAGAGGTGACAAATTTAGGGAATTATGTCCTTTAAGAGGTTGACCAGGGTTGTGTACAAACCCTCGAAACAACAGCATTTTAAGTGTACTGGCCCTTTAAGAGGTGGACCTGGGAAGCTTACGGACCTTTAAAATTGGCAATACTTTAAGGTGACTGGCCTATGAAGAGGATGACCATGGAAGTGGACAGTCCTTAAAGATGCATTATTGTGTGTGGGTGGCCTTCTAAGAGACAACCCTGGGAATGGACAGACCTTTGGAAATGTCAATGTGGCTTATGAAGTGGAAAGCCACTTGAACATGTGACATGTTTTGCGGACTGGCCCTTTAAGAGGCAGACCCTAGAAGTGGACAAACCCTTGAAGAGGTGACAAATTTAGGGAATTATGTCCTTTAAGAGGTTGACCAGGGTTGTGTACAAACCCTCGAAACAACAGCATTTTAAGTGTACTGGCCCTTTAAGAGGTGGACCTGGGAAGCTTACGGACCTTTAAAATTGGCAATACTTTAAGGTGACTGGCCTATGAAGAGGATGACCATGGAAGTGGACAGTCCTTAAAGATGCATTATTGTGTGTGGGTGGCCTTCTAAGAGACAACCCTGGGAATGGACAGACCTTTGGAAATGTCAATGTGGCTTATGAAGTGGAAAGCCACTTGAACATGTGACATGTTTTGCGGACTGGCCCTTTAAGAGGCAGACCCTAGAAGTGGACAAACCCTTGAAGAGGTGACAAATTTAGGGAATTATGTCCTTTAAGAGGTTGACCAGGGTTGTGTACAAACCCTCGAAACAACAGCATTTTAAGTGTACTGGCCCTTTAAGAGGTGGACCTGGGAAGCTTACGGACCTTTAAAATTGGCAATACTTTAAGGTGACTGGCCTATGAAGAGGATGACCATGGAAGTGGACAGTCCTTAAAGATGCATTATTGTGTGTGGGTGGCCTTCTAAGAGACAACCCTGGGAATGGACAGACCTTTGGAAATGTCAATGTGGCTTATGAAGTGGAAAGCCACTTGAACATGTGACATGTTTTGCGGACTGGCCCTTTAAGAGGCAGACCCTAGAAGTGGACAAACCCTTGAAGAGGTGACAAATTTAGGGAATTATGTCCTTTAAGAGGTTGACCAGGGTTGTGTACAAACCCTCGAAACAACAGCATTTTAAGTGTACTGGCCCTTTAAGAGGTGGACCTGGAAGCTTACGGACCTTTAAAATTGGCAATACTTTAAGGTGACTGGCCTATGAAGAGGATGACCATGGAAGTGGACAGTCCTTAAAGATGCATTATTGTGTGTGGGTGGCCTTCTAAGAGACAACCCTGGGAATGGACAGACCTTTGGAAATGTCAATGTGGCTTATGAAGTGGAAAGCCACTTGAACATGTGACATGTTTTGATGACTGGCCCTGTAAGAGGCAGACCCTAGATGTGGACAAACCCTTGAAGAGGTGACAAATTTAGGGAATTATGTCCTTTAAGAGGTTGACCAGGGTTGTGTACAAACCCTTGAAACAACAGCATTTTAAGTGTACTGGCCCTTTAAGAGGTGGACCTGGGAAGCTTACGGACCTTTAAAATTGGCAATACTTTAAGGTGACTGGCCTATGAAGAGGATGACCATGGAAGTGGACAGTCCTTAAAGATGCATTATTGTGTGTGGGTGGCCTTCTAAGAGACAACCCTGGGAATGGACAGACCTTTGGAAATGTCAATGTGGCTTATGAAGTGGAAATCCACTTGAACATGTGACATGTTTTGATGACTGGCCCTTTAAGAGGCAGACCCTAGATGTGGACAAACCCTTGAAGAGGTGACAAATTTAGGGAATTATGTCCTTTAAGAGGTTGACCAGGGTTGTGTACAAACCCTCGAAACAACAGCATTTTAAGTGTACTGGCCCTTTAAGAGGTGGACCTGGGAAGCTTACGGACCTTTAAAATTGGCAATACTTTAAGGTGACTGGCCTATGAAGAGGATGACCATGGAAGTGGACAGTCCTTAAAGATGCATTATTGTGTGTGGGTGGCCTTCTAAGAGACAACCCTGGGAATGGACAGACCTTTGGAAATGTCAATGTGGCTTATGAAGTGGAAAGCCACTACAACTTGTGACATGTTTTGCGGACTGGCCCTTTAAGAGGCAGACCCTAGAAGTGGACAAACCCTTGAAGAGGTGACAAATTTAGGGAATTATGTCCTTTAAGAGGTTGACCAGGGTTGTGTACAAACCCTCAAAACAACAGCATTTTAAGTGTACTGGCCCTTTAAGAGGTGGACCTGGGAAGCTTACGGACCTTTAAAATTGGCAATACTTTAAGGTGACTGGCCTATGAAGAGGATGACCATGGAAGTGGACAGTCCTTAAAGATGCATTATTGTGTGTGGGTAGCCTTCTAAGAGACAACCCTGGGAATTGACAGACCTTTGGAAATGTCAATGTGGCTTATGAAGTGGAAAGCCACTTGAACATGTGACATGTTTTGCGGACTGGCCCTTTAAGAGGCAGACCCTAGAAGTGGACAAACCCTTGAAGAGGTGACAAATTTAGGGAATTATGTCCTTTAAGAGGTTGACCAGGGTTGTGTACAAACCCTCGAAACAACAGCATTTTAAGTGTACTGGCCCTTTAAGAGGTGGACCTGGGAAGCTTACGGACCTTTAAAATTGGCAATACTTTAAGGTGACTGGCCTATGAAGAGGATGACCATGGAAGTGGACAGTCCTTAAAGATGCATTATTGTGTGTGGGTGGCCTTCTAAGAGACAACCCTGGGAATGGACAGACCTTTGGAAATGTCAATGTGGCTTATGAAGTGGAAAGCCACTTGAACATGTGACATGTTTTGCGGACAGGCCCTTTAAGAGGCAGACCCTAGAAGTGGACAAACCCTTGAAGAGGTGACAAATTTAGGGAATTATGTCCTTTAAGAGGTTGACCAGGGTTGTGTACAAACCCTCGAAACAACAGCATTTTAAGTGTACTGGCCCTTTAAGAGGTGGACCTGGGAAGCTTACGGACCTTTAAAATTGGCAATACTTTAAGGTGACTGGCCTATGAAGAGGATGACCATGGAAGTGGACAGTCCTTAAAGATGCATTATTGTGTGTGGGTGGCCTTCTAAGAGACAACCCTGGGAATGGACAGACCTTTGGAAATGTCAATGTGGCTTATGAAGTGGAAAGCCACTTGAACATGTGACATGTTTTGCGGACTGGCCCTTTAAGAGGCAGACCCTAGAAGTGGACAAACCCTTGAAGAGGTGACAAATTTAGGGAATTATGTCCTTTAAGAGGTTGACCAGGGTTGTGTACAAACCCTCGAAACAACAGCATTTTAAGTGTACTGGCCCTTTAAGAGGTGGACCTGGGAAGCTTACGGACCTTTAAAATTGGCAATACTTTAAGGTGACTGGCCTATGAAGAGGATGACCATGGAAGTGGACAGTCCTTAAAGATGCATTATTGTGTGTGGGTGGCCTTCTAAGAGACAACCCTGGGAATGGACAGACCTTTGGAAATGTCAATGTGGCTTATGAAGTGGAAAGCCACTTGAACATGTGACATGTTTTGCGGACTGGCCCTTTAAGAGGCAGACCCTAGAAGTGGACAAACCCTTGAAGAGGTGACAAATTTAGGGAATTATGTCCTTTAAGAGGTTGACCAGGGTTGTGTACAAACCCTCGAAACAACAGCATTTTAAGTGTACTGGCCCTTTAAGAGGTGGACCTGGGAAGCTTACGGACCTTTAAAATTGGCAATACTTTAAGGTGACTGGCCTATGAAGAGGATGACCATGGAAGTGGACAGTCCTTAAAGATGCATTATTGTGTGTGGGTGGCCTTCTAAGAGACAACCCTGGGAATGGACAGACCTTTGGAAATGTCAATGTGGCTTATGAAGTGGAAAGCCACTTGAACATGTGACATGTTTTGATGACTGGCCCTGTAAGAGGCAGACCCTAGATGTGGACAAACCCTTGAAGAGGTGACAAATTTAGGGAATTATGTCCTTTAAGAGGTTGACCAGGGTTGTGTACAAACCCTCGAAACAACAGCATTTTAAGTGTACTGGCCCTTTAAGAGGTGGACCTGGGAAGCTTACGGACCTTTAAAATTGGCAATACTTTAAGGTGACTGGCCTATGAAGAGGATGACCATGGAAGTGGACAGTCCTTAAAGATGCATTATTGTGTGTGGGTGGCCTTCTAAGAGACAACCCTGGGAATGGACAGACCTTTGGAAATGTCAATGTGGCTTATGAAGTGGAAATCCACTTGAACATGTGACATGTTTTGATGACTGGCCCTTTAAGAGGCAGACCCTAGATGTGGACAAACCCTTGAAGAGGTGACAAATTTAGGGAATTATGTCCTTTAAGAGGTTGACCAGGGTTGTGTACAAACCCTCGAAACAACAGCATTTTAAGTGTACTGGCCCTTTAAGAGGTGGACCTGGGAAGCTTACGGACCTTTAAAATTGGCAATACTTTAAGGTGACTGGCCTATGAAGAGGATGACCATGGAAGTGGACAGTCCTTAAAGATGCATTATTGTGTGTGGGTGGCCTTCTAAGAGACAACCCTGGGAATGGACAGACCTTTGGAAATGTCAATGTGGCTTATGAAGTGGAAATCCACTTGAACATGTGACATGTTTTGATGACTGGCCCTTTAAGAGGCAGACCCTAGATGTGGACAAACCCTTGAAGAGGTGACAAATTTAGGGAATTATGTCCTTTAAGAGGTTGACCAGGGTTGTGTACAAACCCTCGAAACAACAGCATTTTAAGTGTACTGGCCCTTTAAGAGGTGGACCTGGGAAGCTTACGGACCTTTAAAATTGGCAATACTTTAAGGTGACTGGCCTATGAAGAGGATGACCATGGAAGTGGACAGTCCTTAAAGATGCATTATTGTGTGTGGGTGGCCTTCTAAGAGACAACCCTGGGAATGGACAGACCTTTGGAAATGTCAATGTGGCTTATGAAGTGGAAAGCCACTTGAACATGTGACATGTTTTGCGGACTGGCCCTTTAAGAGGCAGACCCTAGAAGTGGACAAACCCTTGAAGAGGTGACAAATTTAGGGAATTATGTCCTTTAAGAGGTTGACCAGGGTTGTGTACAAACCCTCGAAACAACAGCATTTTAAGTGTACTGGCCCTTTAAGAGGTGGACCTGGGAAGCTTACGGACCTTTAAAATTGGCAATACTTTAAGGTGACTGGCCTATGAAGAGGATGACCATGGAAGTGGACAGTCCTTAAAGATGCATTATTGTGTGTGGGTGGCCTTCTAAGAGACAACCCTGGGAATGGACAGACCTTTGGAAATGTCAATGTGGCTTATGAAGTGGAAAGCCACTTGAACATGTGACATGTTTTGCGGACTGGCCCTTTAAGAGGCAGACCCTAGAAGTGGACAAACCCTTGAAGAGGTGACAAATTTAGGGAATTATGTCCTTTAAGAGGTTGACCAGGGTTGTGTACAAACCCTCGAAACAACAGCATTTTAAGTGTACTGGCCCTTTAAGAGGTGGACCTGGGAAGCTTACGGACCTTTAAAATTGGCAATACTTTAAGGTGACTGGCCTATGAAGAGGATGACCATGGAAGTGGACAGTCCTTAAAGATGCATTATTGTGTGTGGGTGGCCTTCTAAGAGACAACCCTGGGAATGGACAGACCTTTGGAAATGTCAATGTGGCTTATGAAGTGGAAAGCCACTACAACTTGTGACATGTTTTGCGGACTGGCCCTTTAAGAGGCAGACCCTAGAAGTGGACAAACCCTTGAAGAGGTGACAAATTTAGGGAATTATGTCCTTTAAGAGGTTGACCAGGGTTGTGTACAAACCCTCGAAACAACAGCATTTTAAGTGTACTGGCCCTTTAAGAGGTGGACCTGGGAAGCTTACGGACCTTTAAAATTGGCAATACTTTAAGGTGACTGGCCTATGAAGAGGATGACCATGGAAGTGGACAGTCCTTAAAGATGCATTATTGTGTGTGGGTGGCCTTCTAAGAGACAACCCTGGGAATGGACAGACCTTTGGAAATGTCAATGTGGCTTATGAAGTGGAAAGCCACTTCAACTTGTGACATGTTTTGCGGACTGGCCCTTTAAGAGGCAGACCCTAGAAGTGGACAAACCCTTGAAGAGGTGACAAATTTAGGGAATTATGTCCTTTAAGAGGTTGACCAGGGTTGTGTACAAACCCTCGAAACAACAGCATTTTAAGTGTACTGGCCCTTTAAGAGGTGGACCTGGGAAGCTTACGGACCTTTAAAATTGGCAATACTTTAAGGTGACTGGCCTATGAAGAGGATGACCATGGAAGTGGACAGTCCTTAAAGATGCATTATTGTGTGTGGGTGGCCTTCTAAGAGACAACCCTGGGAATGGACAGACCTTTGGAAATGTCAATGTGGCTTATGAAGTGGAAAGCCACTTGAACATGTGACATGTTTTGCGGACTGGCCCTTTAAGAGGCAGACCCTAGAAGTGGACAAACCCTTGAAGAGGTGACAAATTTAGGGAATTATGTCCTTTAAGAGGTTGACCAGGGTTGTGTACAAACCCTCAAAACAACAGCATTTTAAGTGTACTGGCCCTTTAAGAGGTGGACCTGGGAAGCTTACGGACCTTTAAAATTGGCAATACTTTAAGGTGACTGGCCTATGAAGAGGATGACCATGGAAGTGGACAGTCCTTAAAGATGCATTATTGTGTGTGGGTGGCCTTCTAAGAGACAACCCTGGGAATGGACAGACCTTTGGAAATGTCAATGTGGCTTATGAAGTGGAAATCCACTTGAACATGTGACATGTTTTGATGACTGGCCCTTTAAGAGGCAGACCCTAGATGTGGACAAACCCTTGAAGAGGTGACAAATTTAGGGAATTATGTCCTTTAAGAGGTTGACCAGGGTTGTGTACAAACCCTTGAAACAACAGCATTTTAAGTGTACTGGCCCTTTAAGAGGTGGACCTGGGAAGCTTACGGACCTTTAAAATTGGCAATACTTTAAGGTGACTGGCCTATGAAGAGGATGACCATGGAAGTGGACAGTCCTTAAAGATGCATTATTGTGTGTGGGTGGCCTTCTAAGAGACAACCCTGGGAATGGACAGACCTTTGGAAATGTCAATGTGGCTTATGAAGTGGAAAGCCACTTGAACATGTGACATGTTTTGCGGACTGGCCCTTTAAGAGGCAGACCCTAGAAGTGGACAAACCCTTGAAGAGGTGACAAATTTAGGGAATTATGTCCTTTAAGAGGTTGACCAGGGTTGTGTACAAACCCTCAAAACAACAGCATTTTAAGTGTACTGGCCCTTTAAGAGGTGGACCTGGGAAGCTTACGGACCTTTAAAATTGGCAATACTTTAAGGTGACTGGCCTATGAAGAGGATGACCATGGAAGTGGACAGTCCTTAAAGATGCATTATTGTGTGTGGGTAGCCTTCTAAGAGACAACCCTGGGAATTGACAGACCTTTGGAAATGTCAATGTGGCTTATGAAGTGGAAAGCCACTTGAACATGTGACATGTTTTGCGGACTGGCCCTTTAAGAGGCAGACCCTAGAAGTGGACAAACCCTTGAAGAGGTGACAAATTTAGGGAATTATGTCCTTTAAGAGGTTGACCAGGGTTGTGTACAAACCCTCGAAACAACAGCATTTTAAGTGTACTGGCCCTTTAAGAGGTGGACCTGGGAAGCTTACGGACCTTTAAAATTGGCAATACTTTAAGGTGACTGGCCTATGAAGAGGATGACCATGGAAGTGGACAGTCCTTAAAGATGCATTATTGTGTGTGGGTGGCCTTCTAAGAGACAACCCTGGGAATGGACAGACCTTTGGAAATGTCAATGTGGCTTATGAAGTGGAAAGCCACTTGAACATGTGACATGTTTTGCGGACAGGCCCTTTAAGAGGCAGACCCTAGAAGTGGACAAACCCTTGAAGAGGTGACAAATTTAGGGAATTATGTCCTTTAAGAGGTTGACCAGGGTTGTGTACAAACCCTCGAAACAACAGCATTTTAAGTGTACTGGCCCTTTAAGAGGTGGACCTGGGAAGCTTACGGACCTTTAAAATTGGCAATACTTTAAGGTGACTGGCCTATGAAGAGGATGACCATGGAAGTGGACAGTCCTTAAAGATGCATTATTGTGTGTGGGTGGCCTTCTAAGAGACAACCCTGGGAATGGACAGACCTTTGGAAATGTCAATGTGGCTTATGAAGTGGAAAGCCACTTGAACATGTGACATGTTTTGCGGACTGGCCCTTTAAGAGGCAGACCCTAGAAGTGGACAAACCCTTGAAGAGGTGACAAATTTAGGGAATTATGTCCTTTAAGAGGTTGACCAGGGTTGTGTACAAACCCTCGAAACAACAGCATTTTAAGTGTACTGGCCCTTTAAGAGGTGGACCTGGGAAGCTTACGGACCTTTAAAATTGGCAATACTTTAAGGTGACTGGCCTATGAAGAGGATGACCATGGAAGTGGACAGTCCTTAAAGATGCATTATTGTGTGTGGGTGGCCTTCTAAGAGACAACCCTGGGAATGGACAGACCTTTGGAAATGTCAATGTGGCTTATGAAGTGGAAAGCCACTTGAACATGTGACATGTTTTGCGGACTGGCCCTTTAAGAGGCAGACCCTAGAAGTGGACAAACCCTTGAAGAGGTGACAAATTTAGGGAATTATGTCCTTTAAGAGGTTGACCAGGGTTGTGTACAAACCCTCGAAACAACAGCATTTTAAGTGTACTGGCCCTTTAAGAGGTGGACCTGGGAAGCTTACGGACCTTTAAAATTGGCAATACTTTAAGGTGACTGGCCTATGAAGAGGATGACCATGGAAGTGGACAGTCCTTAAAGATGCATTATTGTGTGTGGGTGGCCTTCTAAGAGACAACCCTGGGAATGGACAGACCTTTGGAAATGTCAATGTGGCTTATGAAGTGGAAAGCCACTTGAACATGTGACATGTTTTGCGGACTGGCCCTTTAAGAGGCAGACCCTAGAAGTGGACAAATCCCTTGAAGAGGTGACAAATTTAGGAATTATGTCCTTTAAGAGGTTGACCAGGGTTGTGTACAAACCCTCGAAACAACAGCATTTTAAGTGTACTGGCCCTTTAAGAGGTGGACCTGGGAAGCTTACGGACCTTTAAAATTGGCAATACTTTAAGGTGACTGGCCTATGAAGAGGATGACCATGGAAGTGGACAGTCCTTAAAGATGCATTATTGTGTGTGGGTGGCCTTCTAAGAGACAACCCTGGGAATGGACAGACCTTTGGAAATGTCAATGTGGCTTATGAAGTGGAAAGCCACTTGAACATGTGACATGTTTTGCGGACTGGCCCTTTAAGAGGCAGACCCTAGAAGTGGACAAACCCTTGAAGAGGTGACAAATTTAGGGAATTATGTCCTTTAAGAGGTTGACCAGGGTTGTGTACAAACCCTCGAAACAACAGCATTTTAAGTGTACTGGCCCTTTAAGAGGTGGACCTGGGAAGCTTACGGACCTTTAAAATTGGCAATACTTTAAGGTGACTGGCCTATGAAGAGGATGACCATGGAAGTGGACAGTCCTTAAAGATGCATTATTGTGTGTGGGTGGCCTTCTAAGAGACAACCCTGGGAATGGACAGACCTTTGGAAATGTCAATGTGGCTTATGAAGTGGAAAGCCACTTGAACATGTGACATGTTTTGATGACTGGCCCTGTAAGAGGCAGACCCTAGATGTGGACAAACCCTTGAAGAGGTGACAAATTTAGGGAATTATGTCCTTTAAGAGGTTGACCAGGGTTGTGTACAAACCCTCGAAACAACAGCATTTTAAGTGTACTGGCCCTTTAAGAGGTGGACCTGGGAAGCTTACGGACCTTTAAAATTGGCAATACTTTAAGGTGACTGGCCTATGAAGAGGATGACCATGGAAGTGGACAGTCCTTAAAGATGCATTATTGTGTAGTGGGTGGCCTTCTAAGAGACAACCCTGGGAATGGACAGACCTTTGGAAATGTCAATGTGGCTTATGAAGTGGAAATCCACTTGAACATGTGACATGTTTTGATGACTGGCCCTTTAAGAGGCAGACCCTAGATGTGGACAAACCCTTGAAGAGGTGACAAATTTAGGGAATTATGTCCTTTAAGAGGTTGACCAGGGTTGTGTACAAACCCTCGAAACAACAGCATTTTAAGTGTACTGGCCCTTTAAGAGGTGGACCTGGGAAGCTTACGGACCTTTAAAATTGGCAATACTTTAAGGTGACTGGCCTATGAAGAGGATGACCATGGAAGTGGACAGTCCTTAAAGATGCATTATTGTGTGTGGGTGGCCTTCTAAGAGACAACCCTGGGAATGGACAGACCTTTGGAAATGTCAATGTGGCTTATGAAGTGGAAAGCCACTTGAACATGTGACATGTTTTGCGGACTGGCCCTTTAAGAGGTAGACCTAGAAGTGGACAAAACCCTTGAAGAGGTGACAAATTTAGGGAATTATGTCCTTTAAGAGGTTGACCAGGGTTGTGTACAAACCCTCGAAACAACAGCATTTTAAGTGTACTGGCCCTTTAAGAGGTGGACCTGGGAAGCTTACGGACCTTTAAAATTGGCAATACTTTAAGGTGACTGGCCTATGAAGAGGATGACCATGGAAGTGGACAGTCCTTAAAGATGCATTATTGTGTGTGGGTGGCCTTCTAAGAGACAACCCTGGGAATGGACAGACCTTTGGAAATGTCAATGTGGCTTATGAAGTGGAAAGCCACTTGAACATGTGACATGTTTTGCGGACTGGCCCTTTAAGAGGCAGACCCTAGAAGTGGACAAACCCTTGAAGAGGTGACAAATTTAGGGAATTATGTCCTTTAAGAGGTTGACCAGGGTTGTGTACAAACCCTCGAAACAACAGCATTTTAAGTGTACTGGCCCTTTAAGAGGTGGACCTGGGAAGCTTACGGACCTTTAAAATTGGCAATACTTTAAGGTGACTGGCCTATGAAGAGGATGACCATGGAAGTGGACAGTCCTTAAAGATGCATTATTGTGTGTGGGTGGCCTTCTAAGAGACAACCCTGGGAATGGACAGACCTTTGGAAATGTCAATGTGGCTTATGAAGTGGAAAGCCACTTGAACATGTGACATGTTTTGATGACTGGCCCTGTAAGAGGCAGACCCTAGATGTGGACAAACCCTTGAAGAGGTGACAAATTTAGGGAATTATGTCCTTTAAGAGGTTGACCAGGGTTGTGTACAACCCTTGAAACAACAGCATTTTAAGTGTACTGGCCCTTAAGAGGTGGACCTGGGAAGCTTACGGACCTTTAAAATTGGCAATACTTTAAGGTGACTGGCCTATGAAGAGGATGACCATGGAAGTGGACAGTCCTTAAAGATGCATTATTGTGTGTGGGTGGCCTTCTAAGAGACAACCCTGGGAATGGACAGACCTTTGGAAATGTCAATGTGGCTTATGAAGTGGAAATCCACTTGAACATGTGACATGTTTTGATGACTGGCCCTTTAAGAGGCAGACCCTAGATGTGGACAAACCCTTGAAGAGGTGACAAATTTAGGGAATTATGTCCTTTAAGAGGTTGACCAGGGTTGTGTACAAACCCTCGAAACAACAGCATTTTAAGTGTACTGGCCCTTTAAGAGGTGGACCTGGGAAGCTTACGGACCTTAAAATTGGCAATACTTTAAGGTGACTGGCCTATGAAGAGGATGACCATGGAAGTGGACAGTCCTTAAAGATGCATTATTGTGTGTGGGTGGCCTTCTAAGAGACAACCCTGGGAATGGACAGACCTTTGAAATGTCAATGTGGCTTATGAAGTGGAAAGCCACTACAACTTGTGACATGTTTTGCGGACTGGCCCTTTAAGAGGCAGACCCTAGAAGTGGACAAACCCTTGAAGAGGTGACAAATTTAGGGAATTATGTCCTTTAAGAGGTTGACCAGGGTTGTGTACAAACCCTCGAAACAACAGCATTTTAAGTGTACTGGCCCTTTAAGAGGTGGACCTGGGAAGCTTACGGACCTTAAAATTGGCAATACTTTAAGGTGACTGCCTATGAAGAGGATGACCATGGAAGTGGACAGTCCTTAAAGATGCATTATTGTGTGTGGGTGGCCTTCTAAGAGACAACCCTGGGAATGGACAGACCTTTGGAAATGTCAATGTGGCTTATGAAGTGGAAAGCCACTTCAACTTGTGACATGTTTTGCGGACTGGCCCTTTAAGAGGCAGACCCTAGAAGTGGACAAACCCTTGAAGAGGTGACAAATTTAGGGAATTATGTCCTTTAAGAGGTTGACCAGGGTTGTGTACAAACCCTCGAAACAACAGCATTTAAGTGTACTGGCCCTTTAAGAGGTGGACCTGGGAAGCTTACGGACCTTTAAAATTGGCAATACTTTAAGGTGACTGGCCTATGAAGAGGATGACCATGGAAGTGGACAGTCCTTAAAGATGCATTATTGTGTGTGGGTGGCCTTCTAAGAGACAACCCTGGGAATGGACAGACCTTTGGAAATGTCAATGTGGCTTATGAAGTGGAAAGCCACTTGAACATGTGACATGTTTTGCGGACTGGCCCTTTAAGAGGCAGACCCTAGAAGTGGACAAACCTTGAAGAGGTGACAAATTTAGTGGAATTATGTCCTTTAAGAGGTTGACCAGGGTTGTGTACAAACCCTCAAAACAACAGCATTTTAAGTGTACTGGCCCTTTAAGAGGTGGACCTGGGAAGCTTACGGACCTTTAAAATTGGCAATACTTTAAGGTGACTGGCCTATGAAGAGGATGACCATGGAAGTGGACAGTCCTTAAAGATGCATTATTGTGTGTGGGTGGCCTTCTAAGAGACAACCCTGGAATGGACAGACCCTTTGGAAATGTCAATGTGGCTTATGAAGTGGAAATCCACTTGAACATGTGACATGTTTTGATGACTGGCCCTTTAAGAGGCAGACCCTAGATGTGGACAAACCCTTGAAGAGGTGACAAATTTAGGAATTATGTCCTTTAAGAGGTTGACCAGGGTTGTGTACAAACCCTTGAAACAACAGCATTTTAAGTGTACTGGCCCTTTAAGAGGTGGACCTGGGAAGCTTACGGACCTTTAAAATTGGCAATACTTTAAGGTGACTGGCCTATGAAGAGGATGACCATGGAAGTGGACAGTCCTTAAAGATGCATTATTGTGTGTGGGTGGCCTTCTAAGAGACAACCCTGGGAATGGACAGACCTTTGGAAATGTCAATGTGGCTTATGAAGTGGAAAGCCACTTGAACATGTGACATGTTTTGCGGACTGGCCTTTAAGAGGCAGACCCTAGAAGTGGACAAACCCTTGAAGAGGTGACAAATTTAGGGAATTATGTCCTTTAAGAGGTTGACCAGGGTTGTGTACAAACCCTCAAAACAACAGCATTTTAAGTGTACTGGCCCTTTAAGAGGTGGACCTGGGAAGCTTACGGACCTTTAAAATTGGCAATACTTTAAGGTGACTGGCCTATGAAGAGGATGACCATGGAAGTGGACAGTCCTTAAAGATGCATTATTGTGTGTGGGTAGCCTTCTAAGAGACAACCCTGGGAATTGACAGACCTTTGGAAATGTCAATGTGGCTTATGAAGTGGAAAGCCACTTGAACATGTGACATGTTTTGCGGACTGGCCCTTTAAGAGGCAGACCCTAGAAGTGGACAAACCCTTGAAGAGGTGACAAATTTAGGGAATTATGTCCTTTAAGAGGTTGACCAGGGTTGTGTACAAACCCTCGAAACAACAGCATTTTAAGTGTACTGGCCCTTTAAGAGGTGGACCTGGAAGCTTACGGACCTTTAAAATTGGCAATACTTTAAGGTGACTGGCCTATGAAGAGGATGACCATGGAAGTGGACAGTCCTTAAAGATGCATTATTGTGTGTGGGTGGCCTTCTAAGAGACAACCCTGGGAATGGACAGACCTTTGGAAATGTCAATGTGGCTTATGAAGTGGAAAGCCACTTGAACATGTGACATGTTTTGCGGACAGGCCCTTTAAGAGGCAGACCCTAGAAGTGGACAAACCCTTGAAGAGGTGACAAATTTAGGGAATTATGTCCTTTAAGAGGTTGACCAGGGTTGTGTACAAACCCTCGAAACAACAGCATTTTAAGTGTACTGGCCCCTTTAAGAGGTGGACCTGGGAAGCTTACGGACCTTTAAAATTGGCAATACTTTAAGGTGACTGGCCTATGAAGAGGATGACCATGGAAGTGGACAGTCCTTAAAGATGCATTATTGTGTGTGGGTGGCCTTCTAAGAGACAACCCTGGGAATGGACAGACCTTTGGAAATGTCAATGTGGCTTATGAAGTGGAAAGCCACTTGAACATGTGACATGTTTTGCGGACTGGCCCTTTAAGAGGCAGACCCTAGAAGTGGACAAACCCTTGAAGAGGTGACAAATTTAGGGAATTATGTCCTTTAAGAGGTTGACCAGGGTTGTGTACAAACCCTCGAAACAACAGCATTTTAAGTGTACTGGCCCTTTAAGAGGTGGACCTGGGAAGCTTACGGACCTTTAAAATTGGCAATACTTTAAGGTGACTGGCCTATGAAGAGGATGACCATGGAAGTGGACAGTCCTTAAAGATGCATTATTGTGTGTGGGTGGCCTTCTAAGAGACAACCCTGGGAATGGACAGACCTTTGGAAATGTCAATGTGGCTTATGAAGTGGAAAGCCACTTGAACATGTGACATGTTTTGCGGACTGGCCCTTTAAGAGGCAGACCCTAGAAGTGGACAAACCCTTGAAGAGGTGACAAATTTAGGGAATTATGTCCTTTAAGAGGTTGACCAGGGTTGTGTACAAACCCTCGAAACAACAGCATTTTAAGTGTACTGGCCCTTTAAGAGGTGGACCTGGGAAGCTTACGGACCTTTAAAATTGGCAATACTTTAAGGTGACTGGCCTATGAAGAGGATGACCATGGAAGTGGACAGTCCTTAAAGATGCATTATTGTGTGTGGGTGGCCTTCTAAGAGACAACCCTGGGAATGGACAGACCTTTGGAAATGTCAATGTGGCTTATGAAGTGGAAAGCCACTTGAACATGTGACATGTTTTGCGGACTGGCCCTTTAAGAGGCAGACCCTAGAAGTGGACAAACCCTTGAAGAGGTGACAAATTTAGGGAATTATGTCCTTTAAGAGGTTGACCAGGGTTGTGTACAAACCCTCGAAACAACAGCATTTTAAGTGTACTGGCCCTTTAAGAGGTGGACCTGGGAAGCTTACGGACCTTTAAAATTGGCAATACTTTAAGGTGACTGGCCTATGAAGAGGATGACCATGGAAGTGGACAGTCCTTAAAGATGCATTATTGTGTGTGGGTGGCCTTCTAAGAGACAACCCTGGGAATGGACAGACCTTTGGAAATGTCAATGTGGCTTATGAAGTGGAAAGCCACTTGAACATGTGACATGTTTTGATGACTGGCCCTGTAAGAGGCAGACCCTAGATGTGGACAAACCCTTGAAGAGGTGACAAATTTAGGGAATTATGTCCTTTAAGAGGTTGACCAGGGTTGTGTACAAACCCTTGAAACAACAGCATTTTAAGTGTACTGGCCCTTTAAGAGGTGGACCTGGGAAGCTTACGGACCTTTAAAATTGGCAATACTTTAAGGTGACTGGCCTATGAAGAGGATGACCATGGAAGTGGACAGTCCTTAAAGATGCATTATTGTGTGTGGGTGGCCTTCTAAGAGACAACCCTGGGAATGGACAGACCTTTGGAAATGTCAATGTGGCTTATGAAGTGGAAATCCACTTGAACATGTGACATGTTTTGATGACTGGCCCTTTAAGAGGCAGACCCTAGATGTGGACAAACCCTTGAAGAGGTGACAAATTTAGGGAATTATGTCCTTTAAGAGGTTGACCAGGGTTGTGTACAAACCCTCGAAACAACAGCATTTTAAGTGTACTGGCCCTTTAAGAGGTGGACCTGGGAAGCTTACGGACCTTTAAAATTGGCAATACTTTAAGGTGACTGGCCTATGAAGAGGATGACCATGGAAGTGGACAGTCCTTAAAGATGCATTATTGTGTGTGGGTGGCCTTCTAAGAGACAACCCTGGGAATGGACAGACCTTTGGAAATGTCAATGTGGCTTATGAAGTGGAAAGCCACTACAACTTGTGACATGTTTTGCGGACTGGCCCTTTAAGAGGCAGACCCTAGAAGTGGACAAACCCTTGAAGAGGTGACAAATTTAGGGAATTATGTCCTTTAAGAGGTTGACCAGGGTTGTGTACAAACCCTCAAAACAACAGCATTTTAAGTGTACTGGCCCTTTAAGAGGTGGACCTGGGAAGCTTACGGACCTTTAAAATTGGCAATACTTTAAGGTGACTGGCCTATGAAGAGGATGACCATGGAAGTGGACAGTCCTTAAAGATGCATTATTGTGTGTGGGTAGCCTTCTAAGAGACAACCCTGGGAATTGACAGACCTTTGGAAATGTCAATGTGGCTTATGAAGTGGAAAGCCACTTGAACATGTGACATGTTTTGCGGACTGGCCCTTTAAGAGGCAGACCCTAGAAGTGGACAAACCCTTGAAGAGGTGACAAATTTAGGGAATTATGTCCTTTAAGAGGTTGACCAGGGTTGTGTACAAACCCTCGAAACAACAGCATTTTAAGTGTACTGGCCCTTTAAGAGGTGGACCTGGGAAGCTTACGGACCTTTAAAATTGGCAATACTTTAAGGTGACTGGCCTATGAAGAGGATGACCATGGAAGTGGACAGTCCTTAAAGATGCATTATTGTGTGTGGGTGGCCTTCTAAGAGACAACCCTGGGAATGGACAGACCTTTGGAAATGTCAATGTGGCTTATGAAGTGGAAAGCCACTTGAACATGTGACATGTTTTGCGGACAGGCCCTTTAAGAGGCAGACCCTAGAAGTGGACAAACCCTTGAAGAGGTGACAAATTTAGGGAATTATGTCCTTTAAGAGGTTGACCAGGGTTGTGTACAAACCCTCGAAACAACAGCATTTTAAGTGTACTGGCCCTTTAAGAGGTGGACCTGGGAAGCTTACGGACCTTTAAAATTGGCAATACTTTAAGGTGACTGGCCTATGAAGAGGATGACCATGGAAGTGGACAGTCCTTAAAGATGCATTATTGTGTGTGGGTGGCCTTCTAAGAGACAACCCTGGGAATGGACAGACCTTTGGAAATGTCAATGTGGCTTATGAAGTGGAAAGCCACTTGAACATGTGACATGTTTTGCGGACTGGCCCTTTAAGAGGCAGACCCTAGAAGTGGACAAACCCTTGAAGAGGTGACAAATTTAGGGAATTATGTCCTTTAAGAGGTTGACCAGGGTTGTGTACAAACCCTCGAAACAACAGCATTTTAAGTGTACTGGCCCTTTAAGAGGTGGACCTGGGAAGCTTACGGACCTTTAAAATTGGCAATACTTTAAGGTGACTGGCCTATGAAGAGGATGACCATGGAAGTGGACAGTCCTTAAAGATGCATTATTGTGTGTGGGTGGCCTTCTAAGAGACAACCCTGGGAATGGACAGACCTTTGGAAATGTCAATGTGGCTTATGAAGTGGAAAGCCACTTGAACATGTGACATGTTTTGCGGACTGGCCCTTTAAGAGGCAGACCCTAGAAGTGGACAAACCCTTGAAGAGGTGACAAATTTAGGGAATTATGTCCTTTAAGAGGTTGACCAGGGTTGTGTACAAACCCTCGAAACAACAGCATTTTAAGTGTACTGGCCCTTTAAGAGGTGGACCTGGGAAGCTTACGGACCTTTAAAATTGGCAATACTTTAAGGTGACTGGCCTATGAAGAGGATGACCATGGAAGTGGACAGTCCTTAAAGATGCATTATTGTGTGTGGGTGGCCTTCTAAGAGACAACCCTGGGAATGGACAGACCTTTGGAAATGTCAATGTGGCTTATGAAGTGGAAAGCCACTTGAACATGTGACATGTTTTGCGGACTGGCCCTTTAAGAGGCAGACCCTAGAAGTGGACAAACCCTTGAAGAGGTGACAAATTTAGGGAATTATGTCCTTTAAGAGGTTGACCAGGGTTGTGTACAAACCCTCGAAACAACAGCATTTTAAGTGTACTGGCCCTTTAAGAGGTGGACCTGGGAAGCTTACGGACCTTTAAAATTGGCAATACTTTAAGGTGACTGGCCTATGAAGAGGATGACCATGGAAGTGGACAGTCCTTAAAGATGCATTATTGTGTGTGGGTGGCCTTCTAAGAGACAACCCTGGGAATGGACAGACCTTTGGAAATGTCAATGTGGCTTATGAAGTGGAAAGCCACTTGAACATGTGACATGTTTTGATGACTGGCCCTGTAAGAGGCAGACCCTAGATGTGGACAAACCCTTGAAGAGGTGACAAATTTAGGGAATTATGTCCTTTAAGAGGTTGACCAGGGTTGTGTACAAACCCTCGAAACAACAGCATTTTAAGTGTACTGGCCCTTTAAGAGGTGGACCTGGGAAGCTTACGGACCTTTAAAATTGGCAATACTTTAAGGTGACTGGCCTATGAAGAGGATGACCATGGAAGTGGACAGTCCTTAAAGATGCATTATTGTGTGTGGGTGGCCTTCTAAGAGACAACCCTGGGAATGGACAGACCTTTGGAAATGTCAATGTGGCTTATGAAGTGGAAATCCACTTGAACATGTGACATGTTTTGATGACTGGCCCTTTAAGAGGCAGACCCTAGATGTGGACAAACCCTTGAAGAGGTGACAAATTTAGGGAATTATGTCCTTTAAGAGGTTGACCAGGGTTGTGTACAAACCCTCGAAACAACAGCATTTTAAGTGTACTGGCCCTTTAAGAGGTGGACCTGGGAAGCTTACGGACCTTTAAAATTGGCAATACTTTAAGGTGACTGGCCTATGAAGAGGATGACCATGGAAGTGGACAGTCCTTAAAGATGCATTATTGTGTGTGGGTGGCCTTCTAAGAGACAACCCTGGGAATGGACAGACCTTTGGAAATGTCAATGTGGCTTATGAAGTGGAAAGCCACTTGAACATGTGACATGTTTTGCGGACTGGCCCTTTAAGAGGCAGACCCTAGAAGTGGACAAACCCTTGAAGAGGTGACAAATTTAGGGAATTATGTCCTTTAAGAGGTTGACCAGGGTTGTGTACAAACCCTCGAAACAACAGCATTTTAAGTGTACTGGCCCTTTAAGAGGTGGACCTGGGAAGCTTACGGACCTTTAAAATTGGCAATACTTTAAGGTGACTGGCCTATGAAGAGGATGACCATGGAAGTGGACAGTCCTTAAAGATGCATTATTGTGTGTGGGTGGCCTTCTAAGAGACAACCCTGGGAATGGACAGACCTTTGGAAATGTCAATGTGGCTTATGAAGTGGAAAGCCACTTGAACATGTGACATGTTTTGCGGACTGGCCCTTTAAGAGGCAGACCCTAGAAGTGGACAAACCCTTGAAGAGGTGACAAATTTAGGGAATTATGTCCTTTAAGAGGTTGACCAGGGTTGTGTACAAACCCTCGAAACAACAGCATTTTAAGTGTACTGGCCCTTTAAGAGGTGGACCTGGGAAGCTTACGGACCTTTAAAATTGGCAATACTTTAAGGTGACTGGCCTATGAAGAGGATGACCATGGAAGTGGACAGTCCTTAAAGATGCATTATTGTGTGTGGGTGGCCTTCTAAGAGACAACCCTGGGAATGGACAGACCTTTGGAAATGTCAATGTGGCTTATGAAGTGGAAAGCCACTTGAACATGTGACATGTTTTGATGACTGGCCCTGTAAGAGGCAGACCCTAGATGTGGACAAACCCTTGAAGAGGTGACAAATTTAGGGAATTATGTCCTTTAAGAGGTTGACCAGGGTTGTGTACAAACCCTTGAAACAACAGCATTTTAAGTGTACTGGCCCTTTAAGAGGTGGACCTGGGAAGCTTACGGACCTTTAAAATTGGCAATACTTTAAGGTGACTGGCCTATGAAGAGGATGACCATGGAAGTGGACAGTCCTTAAAGATGCATTATTGTGTGTGGGTGGCCTTCTAAGAGACAACCCTGGGAATGGACAGACCTTTGGAAATGTCAATGTGGCTTATGAAGTGGAAATCCACTTGAACATGTGACATGTTTTGATGACTGGCCCTTTAAGAGGCAGACCCTAGATGTGGACAAACCCTTGAAGAGGTGACAAATTTAGGGAATTATGTCCTTTAAGAGGTTGACCAGGGTTGTGTACAAACCCTCGAAACAACAGCATTTTAAGTGTACTGGCCCTTTAAGAGGTGGACCTGGGAAGCTTACGGACCTTTAAAATTGGCAATACTTTAAGGTGACTGGCCTATGAAGAGGATGACCATGGAAGTGGACAGTCCTTAAAGATGCATTATTGTGTGTGGGTGGCCTTCTAAGAGACAACCCTGGGAATGGACAGACCTTTGGAAATGTCAATGTGGCTTATGAAGTGGAAAGCCACTACAACTTGTGACATGTTTTGCGGACTGGCCCTTTAAGAGGCAGACCCTAGAAGTGGACAAACCCTTGAAGAGGTGACAAATTTAGGGAATTATGTCCTTTAAGAGGTTGACCAGGGTTGTGTACAAACCCTCGAAACAACAGCATTTTAAGTGTACTGGCCCTTTAAGAGGTGGACCTGGGAAGCTTACGGACCTTTAAAATTGGCAATACTTTAAGGTGACTGGCCTATGAAGAGGATGACCATGGAAGTGGACAGTCCTTAAAGATGCATTATTGTGTGTGGGTGGCCTTCTAAGAGACAACCCTGGGAATGGACAGACCTTTGGAAATGTCAATGTGGCTTATGAAGTGGAAAGCCACTTCAACTTGTGACATGTTTTGCGGACTGGCCCTTTAAGAGGCAGACCCTAGAAGTGGACAAACCCTTGAAGAGGTGACAAATTTAGGGAATTATGTCCTTTAAGAGGTTGACCAGGGTTGTGTACAAACCCTCGAAACAACAGCATTTTAAGTGTACTGGCCCTTTAAGAGGTGGACCTGGGAAGCTTACGGACCTTTAAAATTGGCAATACTTTAAGGTGACTGGCCTATGAAGAGGATGACCATGGAAGTGGACAGTCCTTAAAGATGCATTATTGTGTGTGGGTGGCCTTCTAAGAGACAACCCTGGGAATGGACAGACCTTTGGAAATGTCAATGTGGCTTATGAAGTGGAAAGCCACTTGAACATGTGACATGTTTTGCGGACTGGCCCTTTAAGAGGCAGACCCTAGAAGTGGACAAACCCTTGAAGAGGTGACAAATTTAGGGAATTATGTCCTTTAAGAGGTTGACCAGGGTTGTGTACAAACCCTCAAAACAACAGCATTTTAAGTGTACTGGCCCTTTAAGAGGTGGACCTGGGAAGCTTACGGACCTTTAAAATTGGCAATACTTTAAGGTGACTGGCCTATGAAGAGGATGACCATGGAAGTGGACAGTCCTTAAAGATGCATTATTGTGTGTGGGTGGCCTTCTAAGAGACAACCCTGGGAATGGACAGACCTTTGGAAATGTCAATGTGGCTTATGAAGTGGAAATCCACTTGAACATGTGACATGTTTTGATGACTGGCCCTTTAAGAGGCAGACCCTAGATGTGGACAAACCCTTGAAGAGGTGACAAATTTAGGGAATTATGTCCTTTAAGAGGTTGACCAGGGTTGTGTACAAACCCTTGAAACAACAGCATTTTAAGTGTACTGGCCCTTTAAGAGGTGGACCTGGGAAGCTTACGGACCTTTAAAATTGGCAATACTTTAAGGTGACTGGCCTATGAAGAGGATGACCATGGAAGTGGACAGTCCTTAAAGATGCATTATTGTGTGTGGGTGGCCTTCTAAGAGACAACCCTGGGAATGGACAGACCTTTGGAAATGTCAATGTGGCTTATGAAGTGGAAAGCCACTTGAACATGTGACATGTTTTGCGGACTGGCCCTTTAAGAGGCAGACCCTAGAAGTGGACAAACCCTTGAAGAGGTGACAAATTTAGGGAATTATGTCCTTTAAGAGGTTGACCAGGGTTGTGTACAAACCCTCAAAACAACAGCATTTTAAGTGTACTGGCCCTTTAAGAGGTGGACCTGGGAAGCTTACGGACCTTTAAAATTGGCAATACTTTAAGGTGACTGGCCTATGAAGAGGATGACCATGGAAGTGGACAGTCCTTAAAGATGCATTATTGTGTGTGGGTAGCCTTCTAAGAGACAACCCTGGGAATTGACAGACCTTTGGAAATGTCAATGTGGCTTATGAAGTGGAAAGCCACTTGAACATGTGACATGTTTTGCGGACTGGCCCTTTAAGAGGCAGACCCTAGAAGTGGACAAACCCTTGAAGAGGTGACAAATTTAGGGAATTATGTCCTTTAAGAGGTTGACCAGGGTTGTGTACAAACCCTCGAAACAACAGCATTTTAAGTGTACTGGCCCTTTAAGAGGTGGACCTGGGAAGCTTACGGACCTTTAAAATTGGCAATACTTTAAGGTGACTGGCCTATGAAGAGGATGACCATGGAAGTGGACAGTCCTTAAAGATGCATTATTGTGTGTGGGTGGCCTTCTAAGAGACAACCCTGGGAATGGACAGACCTTTGGAAATGTCAATGTGGCTTATGAAGTGGAAAGCCACTTGAACATGTGACATGTTTTGCGGACAGGCCCTTTAAGAGGCAGACCCTAGAAGTGGACAAACCCTTGAAGAGGTGACAAATTTAGGGAATTATGTCCTTTAAGAGGTTGACCAGGGTTGTGTACAAACCCTCGAAACAACAGCATTTTAAGTGTACTGGCCCTTTAAGAGGTGGACCTGGGAAGCTTACGGACCTTTAAAATTGGCAATACTTTAAGGTGACTGGCCTATGAAGAGGATGACCATGGAAGTGGACAGTCCTTAAAGATGCATTATTGTGTGTGGGTGGCCTTCTAAGAGACAACCCTGGGAATGGACAGACCTTTGGAAATGTCAATGTGGCTTATGAAGTGGAAAGCCACTTGAACATGTGACATGTTTTGCGGACTGGCCCTTTAAGAGGCAGACCCTAGAAGTGGACAAACCCTTGAAGAGGTGACAAATTTAGGGAATTATGTCCTTTAAGAGGTTGACCAGGGTTGTGTACAAACCCTCGAAACAACAGCATTTTAAGTGTACTGGCCCTTTAAGAGGTGGACCTGGGAAGCTTACGGACCTTTAAAATTGGCAATACTTTAAGGTGACTGGCCTATGAAGAGGATGACCATGGAAGTGGACAGTCCTTAAAGATGCATTATTGTGTGTGGGTGGCCTTCTAAGAGACAACCCTGGGAATGGACAGACCTTTGGAAATGTCAATGTGGCTTATGAAGTGGAAAGCCACTTGAACATGTGACATGTTTTGCGGACTGGCCCTTTAAGAGGCAGACCCTAGAAGTGGACAAACCCTTGAAGAGGTGACAAATTTAGGGAATTATGTCCTTTAAGAGGTTGACCAGGGTTGTGTACAAACCCTCGAAACAACAGCATTTTAAGTGTACTGGCCCTTTAAGAGGTGGACCTGGGAAGCTTACGGACCTTTAAAATTGGCAATACTTTAAGGTGACTGGCCTATGAAGAGGATGACCATGGAAGTGGACAGTCCTTAAAGATGCATTATTGTGTGTGGGTGGCCTTCTAAGAGACAACCCTGGGAATGGACAGACCTTTGGAAATGTCAATGTGGCTTATGAAGTGGAAAGCCACTTGAACATGTGACATGTTTTGCGGACAGGCCCTTTAAGAGGCAGACCCTAGAAGTGGACAAACCCTTGAAGAGGTGACAAATTTAGGGAATTATGTCCTTTAAGAGGTTGACCAGGGTTGTGTACAAACCCTCGAAACAACAGCATTTTAAGTGTACTGGCCCTTTAAGAGGTGGACCTGGGAAGCTTACGGACCTTTAAAATTGGCAATACTTTAAGGTGACTGGCCTATGAAGAGGATGACCATGGAAGTGGACAGTCCTTAAAGATGCATTATTGTGTGTGGGTGGCCTTCTAAGAGACAACCCTGGGAATGGACAGACCTTTGGAAATGTCAATGTGGCTTATGAAGTGGAAAGCCACTTGAACATGTGACATGTTTTGCGGACTGGCCCTTTAAGAGGCAGACCCTAGAAGTGGACAAACCCTTGAAGAGGTGACAAATTTAGGGAATTATGTCCTTTAAGAGGTTGACCAGGGTTGTGTACAAACCCTCGAAACAACAGCATTTTAAGTGTACTGGCCCTTTAAGAGGTGGACCTGGGAAGCTTACGGACCTTTAAAATTGGCAATACTTTAAGGTGACTGGCCTATGAAGAGGATGACCATGGAAGTGGACAGTCCTTAAAGATGCATTATTGTGTGTGGGTGGCCTTCTAAGAGACAACCCTGGGAATGGACAGACCTTTGGAAATGTCAATGTGGCTTATGAAGTGGAAAGCCACTTGAACATGTGACATGTTTTGCGGACTGGCCCTTTAAGAGGCAGACCCTAGAAGTGGACAAACCCTTGAAGAGGTGACAAATTTAGGGAATTATGTCCTTTAAGAGGTTGACCAGGGTTGTGTACAAACCCTCAAAACAACAGCATTTTAAGTGTACTGGCCCTTTAAGAGGTGGACCTGGGAAGCTTACGGACCTTTAAAATTGGCAATACTTTAAGGTGACTGGCCTATGAAGAGGATGACCATGGAAGTGGACAGTCCTTAAAGATGCATTATTGTGTGTGGGTGGCCTTCTAAGAGACAACCCTGGGAATGGACAGACCTTTGGAAATGTCAATGTGGCTTATGAAGTGGAAATCCACTTGAACATGTGACATGTTTTGATGACTGGCCCTTTAAGAGGCAGACCCTAGATGTGGACAAACCCTTGAAGAGGTGACAAATTTAGGGAATTATGTCCTTTAAGAGGTTGACCAGGGTTGTGTACAAACCCTTGAAACAACAGCATTTTAAGTGTACTGGCCCTTTAAGAGGTGGACCTGGGAAGCTTACGGACCTTTAAAATTGGCAATACTTTAAGGTGACTGGCCTATGAAGAGGATGACCATGGAAGTGGACAGTCCTTAAAGATGCATTATTGTGTGTGGGTGGCCTTCTAAGAGACAACCCTGGGAATGGACAGACCTTTGGAAATGTCAATGTGGCTTATGAAGTGGAAAGCCACTTGAACATGTGACATGTTTTGCGGACTGGCCCTTTAAGAGGCAGACCCTAGAAGTGGACAAACCCTTGAAGAGGTGACAAATTTAGGGAATTATGTCCTTTAAGAGGTTGACCAGGGTTGTGTACAAACCCTCAAAACAACAGCATTTTAAGTGTACTGGCCCTTTAAGAGGTGGACCTGGGAAGCTTACGGACCTTTAAAATTGGCAATACTTTAAGGTGACTGGCCTATGAAGAGGATGACCATGGAAGTGGACAGTCCTTAAAGATGA